>NC_083583.1:17163756-17463756 GCF_027579695.1 Neoarius graeffei | reverse complement strand
CGGTATTCAGAGCCTGACCCTCTCACATACACTCCCAAACACACGCGCACTCGCGCCAACACTCAGCTCTCTTTGGCGCTAAATATTCCCCAGGCTTGTGGAGCTCGTCTGGCGCCAGCCATTCGTTGCGCCCTGCCTGTCGATAACCCTCGCTTCCCTCAACCATCCCCCAATCCCCCCAAAAATCCATTCCTGCCTTCTAACACACACCTCCTTTCCTAAATACTCACTTTCAGAGAAATATTGCAAAATACAGTATACTTAATTAAATAGCACAGTCAAGACTATGGATAAGATTGTGACCTGTAGATGTAACTTTGCAAGGAGACCCCAAATAAATTGGCTGTCATGAGTGGTTATAAATCTGCAGGGGTGATGTTCATTGTGACCGTACTCTCCAGTGATCGATTTGGACTTCCTACATTAATACCACACTCATACACTCATTTGTATAATATGGGTGAAGCCATGGCCTAATGGTTAGAGAAGCAGCTTTGGGATCAAAAGGTTGTCGGTTTGATTCCCTGGGCCAGCAGGAATGGCTGAAGTGCCCTTGAGCAAGGCACCTAACCCCTAACTGCTCCCCAGGCTGCTCTGGGTATGTTGTATGTCTCTCTGGATAAGAGAGTCTGCTAAATGCCATTAATGTAACGCGATGTATCATAAATTTGGACACTCATCAGAACTCCAAGGTTCCTAGTGCAATTCTCAGGTTACTATTCAGAGTTTCACATGTTCTCAGTGGGTTTCCTTCCACCTCCCCAAAAACTTGCTGGTAGATGGATGGATTGGTTATGCTAAATTTCTTGCTAGGTGTGAGTGAATGAATGTGTGTGTGTATGCATGCTATCCTGACAGAGACGATGATATTAGGATATTATTGATATTAGTGATTTTCTTGGAAACTTGCAGGCAAATGACTCATTTGCATGAAGCAACGGCTTCATGGCAACTGGTGATTAGTCATTAAACTTGCAGCACTTTTCCCAGTGTGGGGAAACCCCACCTTGATATTGCTTTGTCTCCTCAGAGAGGGATGGTTCTGGGATAAAATACCAAATGAGTTTCTGAATCCTAATGTAAATTTCATGTAAAACTTTGATTACATGGGATTTGGGTACTGTTTGCTCTTGTGCTGAATGGATGAACTATGAAAGTACCATATTGAGATTTCGGAATCTGTGAACAGATCAGTTCTTGGGCAACTTCCTGCTTAACTAAGTCAGGCATTAGTGTTCTACCAACCTTGTAATTTGGCTAATTCTTCTACTTTTAAAACATGCTTTTAATATGAAACTGGCATTTTGCATCTTCATTGACTGGCCATGAGTGCTGAATTTCACCATGTTTTTTTTTTTTCCTTTTCCATTTTCTTTGATGTATTCATGTTAATTAATTGGTGTCTATGATGTGGAAGGTTTTTGCCTGTCCTTTTATATAACCCCATGAAACCTTTGAATCAAAGTTGATACCATTATCAAAGTTGTTGAGCTCTTGAGATGCACACTTAACCAATTGGCTTTTCTACAGTAAGAGTAATAAGGCATGAACCTTGGCATGAAGCAGTGGCAACAATTCATTTGAAGACCAGCTAACTTGCGAAGGCTCACAATGTGGGTTAAATGGGGATAGAAGAGGCACATCCCTTCATGCCCATTTTATCAACAGGGGCCCAGGCACAAAGAGAGGTGGGGTCAGCCCACCCACACTGCACAGTCTGCCCACATCCTGGGCCCTGTGTCCTCATCATTTGGCACTCAGCTTGGCTTGGATGAAGACCAAAATGGCTGTTGCCTCCAGTGTAGTGCCCCTTTACCCTCTTATGTTCTGCCAGTTGAACCCAGGGTTTTGTGTGATACTTCCTCCTCTTTTAACCCCTGTTTCCTTCCTGAGAAAGATCTTTATCAGAATTCCTGTTTGTCCACTTGTCACGCAAATATGATCAAGATGCAACATAAACATTAAGGTGTTTGGAGATGTTTCAGTTCATTTCAGGTTGTCAGATACATTCAGGTGTGTAATGGTACAACCCCGATTCCAAAAAAGTTGGGACAAAGTACAAATTGTAAATAAAAACGGAATGCAATGATGTGGAAGTTTTGAAATTCCATATTTTATTCAGAATAGAACATAGATGACATATCAAATGTTTAAACTGAGAAAATGTATCATTTAAAGAGAAAAATTAGGTGATTTTAAATTTCATGACAACACATCTCAAAAAAATTGGGACAAGGCCATGTTTACCACTATGAGACATCCCCTTTTCTCTTTACAACAGTCTGTAAACGTCTGGGGACTGAGGAGACAAGTTGCTCAAGTTTAGGAATGTTAACCCATTCTTGTCTAATGTAGGATTCTAGTTGCTCAACTGTTTTAGGTCTTTTTTGTCATATTTTCCGTTTTATGATGCGCCAAATGTTTTCTATGGGTGAAAGATCTGGACTGCAGGCTGGCCAGTTCAGTACCCGGACCCTTCTTCTACGCAGCCATGATGCTGTAATTGATGCAGTATGTGGTTTGGCATTGTCATGTTGGAAAATGCAAGGTCTTCCCTGAAAGAGATGTCGTCTGGATGGGAGCATATGTTGCTCTAGAACCTGGATATACCTTTCAGCATTGATGGTGTCTTTCCAGATGTGTAAGCTGCCCATGCCATACGCACTAATGCAACCCCATACCATCAGAGATGCAGGCTTCTGAACTGAGAACTGATAACAACTTGGGTCGTCCTTCTCCTCTTTAGTCCGAATGACACGGCGTCCCTGATTTCCATAAAGAGCTTCAAATTTTGATTCGTCTGACCACAGAACAGTTTTCCACTTTGCCACAGTCCATTTTAAATGAGCCTTGGCCCAGAGAAGACGTCTGCGCTTCTGGATTGTGTTTAGATACGGCTTCTTCTTTGAACTATAGAGTTTTAGCTGGCAACGGCGGATGGCACGGTGAATTGTGTTCACAGATAATGTTCTCTGGAAATATTCCTGAGCCCATTTTGTGATTTCCAATACAGAAACATGCCTGTATGTGATGCAGTGTCGTCTAAGGGCCCGAAGATCACAGGCACCCAGTATGGTTTTCCGGCCTTGACCCTTATGCACAGAGATTCTTCCAGATTCTCTGAATCTTTTGATGATATTATGCACTGTAGATGATGATATGTTCAAACTCTTTGCAATTTTGCACTGTCGAACTCCTTTCTGATATTGCTCCACTATTTGTCAGCGCAGAATTAGGGGGATTGGTGATCCTCTTCCCAACTTTACTTCTGAGAGCCGCTGCCACTCCAAGATGCTCTTTTTATACCCAGTCATGTTAATGACCTATTGCCCATTGACCTAATGAGTTGCAATTTGGTCCTCCAGCTGTTCCTTTTTTGTACCTTTAACTTTCCCAGCCTCTTATTGCCCCTGTCCCAACTTTTTTGAGATGTGTTGCTCTCATGAAATTTCAAATGAGCCAATTTTTGGCATGAAATTTCAAAATGTCTCACTTTCGACATTTGATATGTTGTCCATGTTCTATTGTGAATACAATATCAGTTTTTGAGATTTGTAAATTATTGCATTCCGTTTTTATTTACAATTTGTACTTTGTCCCAACTTTTTTGGAATCGGGGTTGTATATCGAGGAACTCATGATGGAGTGAACAAGTCATTTCAGGCAAACTTACATGGTTTAGTAAACATATACTGCTGGAAGATCATCATGTGAAGAATTTACAGTCAATGTGGGATTAAACTTGTGGAAGGAATTTGTTTGCTTTGTGCAGTGAATGAAGATATAATGGCATTAAGCAAAATTCAAACATACAACAACAAGAAAATGATGATAATTAAGCACTCCTTTACTTATGACTGAAGATGGATCATGTTGTAGATGATATTCATGGCTCGGTTTCTACTGATAATTCTGTGATAATGAGATATAAAGTAGATCTTTGTAATGTCCTATTGTCTCATCTCATTATCTCTAGCCGCTTTATCCTTCTACAGGGTCGCAAGCAAGCTGGAGCCTATCCCAGCTGACTACAGGCAAAAGGCGGGGTACACCCTGGACAAGTCGCCAGGTCATTACAGGGCTGACACATAGACACAGACAACCATTCACACTCACACCTACGGTCAATTTAGAGTCACCAGTTAACCTAACCTGCATGTCTTTGGACTGTGGGGGAAACCGGAGCACCCGGAGGAAACCCATGCGGACACGGGGAGAACATGCAAATTCCGCACAGAAAGGCCCTCGCCGGCCACGGGGCTCGAACCCGGACCTTCTTGCTGTGAGGTGACAGCGCTAACCACTACACCACCGTGCTGCCCATGTCCTATTGTATATACTTTTAAGCAATATAATGGACATGTACTCATTGGAAATAACATTTGTAGGAAATAAAGAGCAATGGAGCATGGTGGTTAAATGTGGCCCGACTCAAAACATCACGGCTTTGGGGGAAGCCATGGCCTAGAGGTTAGAGAAGTAGCTTTGGGACCAAAAGATCACTGGTTTGATTCCCAGCAGGTCCTAGACCAGCAGGAATGGATAAAGTGCCCTTGAGCAAGGCATCTAACCCCCAATTGTTCCCTGGGTGGGGTTTGTCAGGAACCTGTTGTATGTTGCTCTGGATAAGAGCATCTGTGAAATGCCTGTAATGTAAGACTAAGTTACTGCTGCTAATCCTAAGCTGATTATTTTCCAATAACTGTTTTATTCCTCTTATATTAAAGCAATTTGGCAATGCTAACATTTTTATTTACTTATTAAAGAATAACATCATAATTTTTTATCCATTTCACGTTGTGGAATATTGATGAAATAAGTTACTTCCTGACTTTTCTATCTGTCTTGAAGCCAATGTGATACAATTGCAACTTGTCAAACTTAATACTTTTTACCGATCAGAACTGAGTGTTCATAATTTTAGCCAGACAATTGATCAGATCTTTGGACCTGTTCCTGCATCAAACGCTGGTTCTCCACCAGAGAAGTTGGCAGCTGAAAGAAGGATTGAATGCACTGATCTTTAACACTGTTTATTTACCATCAACGTTCCCCCCTGCTCACACTGAATAGACCACTTCCTGCCCCGTGGCTGTACGGAGTCCTGTTTCTGACCCTCAGTGCCCTAACCTGTTCCTCCACTCGGCAGCTTGTAGATTTTGGCCTCTCTGGTTGCCATTACCAAGGGCTTGTTGAGAAACTCTGCATGCATTTTCCCCACCTCAAGTTTCTCAGAGGTCAACTGGGGTCAAACAGAATGTCAGAACTTGGGGTATTTCCCAGATCTGCACAATGATAGCATGGAACCTATTTAGAGTTGTTTTAAGACTGTTTGTTGTTGTGTGTTTCCAGACGACAGCACATTTTTTAAACACATTTCTTCACATGATGGCTATTTGGAAAGGATTTTTTTTGTGGGTCTTGTGTAGGACACAGCCTGCCACCCCTCTGTGCTCTTCCATCTTCTGTGGCATAGAGAAGGGATGGTATCGATCAAGGTTTTCCACACAGGATAACCCTCAGGGCTCTTTGCAAAAGAGTGCAGCAGGGTGTTAGGAAGCTCCACAAAACAGAAACATAAGTCTCAGAAGTGCACCTTGAGAAGTTCTCAGCCCGTTGTTTGTCCAAATGTGATTTGAAGGATTCCTCCCCTCCCCCTGCACTATTCCTTATCAGACCAAAAGTGAATGCTATTGTGTTTCTATCAGAAAAGTTACACTTCAAATCTTAAAATCAAACACATGGTCTTTACTTTGGGATAAGGCTGCAGCTTAAGACCAGTGAGCAAAGGTTCCTGACAGCTGAAGACCAGGTGAGCTTTTCCATACACTATATATGCCATTATACCATTTAACTCCTATCTAACCATCCTGATTTCATTATTCCTGTTATTTTCTGCATCTAAACGCATGTCTAAAGCTGCATTCCCAAACTGTTGGAATTCTTTATTTGTCCTCGACCCAGACGCCGAAAGCTCTTCAAACAGGATACGGAGGTAGATGGCAAAGGAGATTTGAAGTGATAGCCCATTTTAGAGAAGAGAAAGGCCCTAATTGTCTCTGCTCCCCACAGCTCCCTCCCTGCGACAGCCTCGCATGCCACTGGAGAAAGAAAAGGAGAAGAAAGCGGCTGAGAGATAGAGTGAGAGGAGAAGAAAAAAAACGAGCAAGGGAGAGAGAGAGAGCTGGAGAGGACAGTTTCGCTGTGCAGCTGCTCCTGTGGATGTTTTTGGATTACATCAGTGCTGTGCCAAAGAAAGGAACGAAGGACAGATAGACAAGGGATCAGAGAGAGAAGGGAGCGGGGCACACTCCACAAATCAGGGCTCTTAGTTTGGGAGGGGGGCCCCGGCTCGGTTCTTGGAGTTCTCTCAGACAGAGCTGTCATTGTTAGCAGGTTGAAGTGGGTAAAGCCAGGGCTGAATAGTGCAGCAGGCCCCCCTCGTCACCACTGCACCCCCCCCATCTACATCCTGACAACACAGCAACAGCAACTCAACCTTGCCCTGTCAGCTGCCTGCGCCTGAGCCCCACGCCTCGGCCCCGCGCCTGAGCTTGGCATGCAGCTGAGATTACATTGCTCCGGGCACACACTCCTGCTTCGTCTTTGGAATTAATACTTACACATCTCTGTTTGGCCAGCAGGCACAGGGCATTGATGCTGTCAAACAGAACGAGAGAAAAGGGGGGGACCAAGAAAAATACAGGGGAGTGTAAAAGGCCTTTTGTCACTTTAAAACATCATTAGGTATCACTTTGTAGTATAGTTCCAAAATGTTTTCAGGTGTTCTTGTGGTGGTTTTGGTTATTTTACTGCTGTTTCGCAGGGTTTTATGGCATGTCATCTGCCTTTTCATTGGTGATAAACTACTTAGGAGAAAGGCAAGAGCCAAGAGAGATAGGGACTTGTCAGAATAGAAGTCACTATGAGGACAGATTGCTTTTTGGAGGGTGTGGTTTTTTTTTTTTTGCCATTTGGGTACTGCTGCTACTGCAAATCATCATTATCATCATCCTCCTCCCAGCTTCTGATGTCATATCACTAAATAACTTGTACACCTTTGAAGCAATCAGGTTGTATGACAAAACAAACCAATGAGATTAAAGGATGATCATGATGATGACAATGATGATGTGGTTCCCATAAACATTTAGCTAAACTGCTTCCTAAATTAACTCATTTTACTGATTAACATAATGGTTCAAATTATCGCTGAGAATATTAAAAAAAAAAGGCAAATAAAAACTCTAGAGCTAGTTTACTAGCAGTTAGATAGTCTGCAGGCTAAATTTGCAAATATTTGTACTATTTGTCTGTGTGGGATGACAGAATGACACAATATATTTCCAATATTCATGTTCATAAATCCTGGCAGTTTAAGTTTAATAGTGGTTAATAAATTAGTAGGTTGTTTTAATAGTTTAGAATCATTTATTCCTAATTATAAACAGGATAAAACACTTTTACTGATGCTATTTAACAGTTATTCCACAAAATCGGGTCATACACGAGCTGATAGCCGACGAGGAGCGTAGCACCATTTACGACAAGATTGAGTGGAATAATTGTTTTATTATATTCACATTCACTGGATTTTGAGAAAGGGAGCATTTTTATTTTTTACCAATTTGATAAATAACTTTATACAAAATGTCCAACAAAACCATTTCCGCTTAGGCGGGCTTCTTATAAACCTATCGATTGCTGCACGAATTGACTTTGGTGTCGTTTCTTTGTAGAAAGTGCCGTCTTGCTGTCGTGCCAAGGTATACAAATAGCTTTAGACATTTATTTAATTCTTCCTTGGACATTTCAATTATGTAATTTTCAAACTTCTTTGAGCTTTTGAACCAATCTAAAAAAAAAAAATTAACAAATTTTAATACTTAAAGATGAAGAATGTAAACAAACCAGCGAAATCACAGTAGTAATTTGTGAAAAATGCTATAATAATAATTCTTGAAAAATAAAAATAGATATTTTCTTTTCATCAAATACTTTTATTCCAAATTTTGTTGCTTTTTGAATTTTTGTGGGTTTTGTTTTTGAATAGAGGTTTTTATTTTGTCCTCGGTTGGTTCAACAATATACTCCGCCATTTTGATTTTATCTACTCCCAGTATATGAGCTGATATCCTAGTAGTAGAGTAGCCAATCAGAGCATGCGATTGCTCATATCTAGTGAATGTGGCTAAAATATTTAATTATATTCTACTCATGGGTGTTTCAAATGCATTGTTTATTTCCTGAAGCTCACAATGCAATAGTCCTGCTGTCTAATGTGTGTGATATGCTTTAGATACTAATCATTGTAATTTCTTGTTGACACTAAATCAATGATAATAATAATAATAAATGCATTTAAAAACCTTGCCATTGTTGACATGCTGAAGTTTTTCTGATCTATTTGTGAGTCTAAATTTGGAAATGGGAATTTACCTTGGTGCGGTGCAGTGGTTAGTACTGTTGTCTCACAGGAAGCAGGTTCTTGGGTTCAAACCTGCTGGTTGACTGGGGCCTTTCTGTGAGGAGTTTGTATGTTCTCATTGTGCCTGCATGGGTTTCCTCTGGGTGCTCCGGTTTCCTCCTACAGTCCAAAAGCACGTGGATTAAGTCAACTGGCTACTCTAAATTGTACATAGGTGTGAATGTGAGATAGTGTCTGTCTCGCTGTGTTAGCTCTGTTATAGATTGGAGACCTGTCCAGGGTGTACCCTACCCCTCACCCAGTGTCAACTGGGATTGGCTCCAGCTTACCCATGACTCGCAATGGATAAGCAGAACAGAAAAATAACAAATGAATGAATTAATTAATTATTCCTTTGGAATTAATAAAGTGATCTTCTTATTTCACATTATTTGAAGGACTCTCCAGTGTCAGTGCTTTATAACAGTCAAAGGTAAAGCTATAAATTGTTTCATGGATGTTCCACAACAATAAAGGTTCCTGCAGTGTTTTACATAAGTATTCACCCACCCACCTTGAACTTTTCTTCATTTTATAGTGGCACAATCTGGAATTGTTTTGCCAAGTCTTATCACAGATTCCCGATTGGATTGATGTCTGGACTTTGACTGAGCCATTCTAACATATTCAGATTCTTGGTTTTGAACTGCTAGTGTAGTCTTGGTAGTATGCTTTGGGCTGTTGTTTTGTTGGAAGACGAACCTTCTGACCAAGTCTCAGTGCTTTTGCAGATTGGAAAAGGGTTTCTTTTAATTGCCCAATATTTGGTTCCATCTATTTTGACCTCAATACTGACCAGTTTCCCAGCCCTTGCTGATGAAAAGAATCCCCACAACATGCTACCTCCAAGGGTGGCATGGTGGTGTAGTGGTTAGCATTGTCACCTCACAGCAAGAAGGTCCTGGGTTCGAGCCCAGTGGCCGGTGAAGGCCTTTCTGTGTAGAGTTTGCATGCTCTGCGTGGGTTTCCTCTGGGTGCTCTGGTTTCCCCCACAGTCCAAAGACATGCCGGTTAGGCTAATTGGTGGCTCTAAATTGACTGTAGGTGTGAGTGGGAATGGTTGTTTGCCTCTGTGTCAGCCCTCCGATAACCTGGCGACTTGTCCAGGGTGTACCCTGCCTCTCACCCATAGTCAGCTGGGATAGGCTGCAGCTTGCCTGCGACCCTGTAGAACAGGATAAGCAGCTACAAATGATGGATGGATGGATGGATGCTACCTCCATCACTCAAGAAACTAGGTTGCTTTTTTACCCAATTCAGCTCTTAATAACCAGACTATATGTACAGTCCTGTGCAAAGTCTGAGGCACATGTAAAGAAATGCTGTAGACCAAAAAAAGGGCTTAAAATTAATGAAATGAAATGTTTTTCAACATTAAAAAAATACTGTAAGCAGTAAGCCATCATAAATGAAACAAAGTCAATATTTGGTGTGAGATGACCCTTTGCTTTTAAAAAAAATCATAGTCTGAGGTACAATGAGTGCCGTTTTGTAAGGAAGTGAGCTGTAGGTTTTACTGAGCATCTTACACAACCAGCCACAGTTCTTCTGGACACTTTGACTGTCACACTTGCTTCTTAATTTTTCACCAAAACCCAGTAGCCTCAATTATGTTTTCTTTTTTAATCTGTTATGTAATATGCTGCTCAGCTACAAACATTTTTTTTTCCATAACATTTAATTTTGTGCTGGAAAACGAACGTTTGGAACTCTAAAATATTTTTGTACCGACTCGATAATGTAGAAGTCATCAAATCTACACTGCAAAAAATGATAGCAAGTGAAAATATCTTGAAAATAGTTGAAACGATCTAGCATTTCCTATTAGAAGAATACAAAACACCAATTCTGAGATTATTAAACCTAGTTCTAGATTGCAACCAATTTATTCTAAGATGTCTTATCAACTAAAATATCTGTCCATGCAGCAAGATAATTTCACTAGTATTAAGTAATTTTTTCCTCAAATTCAGTTTTCAATTTTTTTGTAGTGTAGAGCAAAGTTTGTATGGAAAAAAATAGTGCTTAAGACTTTTGCACAGTACTGTATATTAAAATTGAGTGTTCCATCATGAATGTTCACACCATACCCCTTATCGTGCGAGTCTGAATTGACACTTTATTAAACAGTGGTTGCCCTTTTTAAAATATATTTTGTTAAAGTCTCATTAATGATTGTGCAGGTTAACTCAAAGTGGAATGGTATTTAAAAGAAAAGTCATTGGCCCCTGAAATGGGGTATTAGGATAATGTTGTTTTCAGCAGCCATACAGTTGTTTCTTTTAATTTACAATGGACTGTTGATTCTGTCATGGGAGACAGCTCTGGAATCCTCTGTTGCTTTGCGTCTGACTGGTCGCACTGATTGATTGGTGTTGAATGCATGGTCTAGTGGATTCTAAAAGTTGAGAGAAAACTGAGACACTCCAGTTTTTAAATACTGAGCCACAAATCAAAATGAAGAAAAGACACACTTGAGCTTTTATTTGATCTTTCTGTACTGATGAGCATTTAGGTATTAATGCATACTCATAATTGTTCAGTGACCATGAAGCAGGCCCTGGACTTGACTGACCAACAACCAGATGCTGTAATTCACACACCCAAAAAAGAAGCAACACATTTATGAGGGAATGTTAAGAACAAGAATGTGCTTATTTTGTTATGGGAAAGTTCTTCTCCTTCATATGACTTTTTGAGGCATTTATATCTCATTTGAGCTCAAGAATAGGACCATTGTGAGACCGCTACTGCCCTTTTTTGTTTTCTTATTTTTATATGGTGACGTTGCTTCTCAACTGGCTAACAATACAGCTCAGTGGTCAGTCATGGGCCTCCCAGCATTGTGACAGGCTTGGTGTGACCACAACCCTCCCACAGATCCTAGTTGGCAGGATTTACTGTGCTTTTATTGTTTTATTGGACCCCCCAAAGTCAAGAACGTGTTCTGGTAAACATCCTGTTTCTTTACAACACAAAGTGTAATGTGTTATCATCAGGTGATCTGATGTCTTATTGTGCCAGAGGTAGATAGGCAGATCTAAGCTTTTGCTTTGTTCAGTAGTGTGGGAAATTACTGGTTAGTGGACTTAGTGATAGCCCTGTGGCTTTAATTGGGCACACATACATGCCCATGCTTTGTGGTGGATCTGTGGGTGGACTTGTGACTTTGGCTTAACCACTATTCCTGTCCTGTCCGGGTCTGACATCGGAGCATAGTACTGTATTGAAACTGCAGGGCTTGAATGGAGAGACAAAAGAGAGGTCCAATTACTAACTTTATTACATTCTTCTTTAATAGAAATGCTATAAAAAGAGAACAAAGCTTTTTTTTCCCCTTCTCAGAACCCTATATACCTGTATATTGCATTTATTATAAAAATGGAAGCCATGGCCAAATGATTAGAGAAACAATTTTGAGACCAAAAGGTCACTGATTTGATTCCCTGAACCAGCAGGGCTGGCTCAAGTGCCCTTGAGCAAGGCACCTAACCTCCAACTGCTCCAGCAAGTGTGGTGGTGTACCTTTTGTCTGATTAGCCAAAGAAAAACTGATGATTCGATTATCAGTTTGGGCAAGAACCCAGCCATAACTAACTAAAAAAATGCACCTGAAGGTCTATTTGCCTTGCACAACTAAAAAAAAAAATCTAATACCATTTGAGCCCCCCCCCCCCAACTGTATAGAAACACTGACCTCTTTGGTAATTTTGTTCACCCCATGATTTCTAATCCAAGCAAGATCTATATAAAAACCTCTAGACCCAATTCAGTTTCTTTACAGGTTATAAAAATAACCTAATTAATAGAATACAGGGATATACTTGACCATTAGCAACACAATGAGCCCTGAACCCTTCCATCATCTACCATCTGGTCACTCTGTCTTTGGCAAATGTTTTCATGATGTCTTTGTCACCTCACCCTGTTATAAATGAGCCTAAAAGGGATTCCTCGGATGCCAAACCTGAGCCATGTCAAAATGGAAGCTTCCCAGTGCTTTGATGAAATAGGGCTGTGTCCGTTCCCAAAGGAATGTTTCTTTAGCCATGTTTATCAGAGGCCCTGGTGGTGCTGGTGTCCAGCCTGGAGTTAAGCTCCAGGTCAGCCTGGATGCCAAGGCCTTAAAAAATGTCAGTAAAACTAATGGCCCCTAATGGGACCACCAGAGGTGGTTGTTGCCATGTAAACTTGCTCTCCACTTCCCCTTTTCTCTACCACCAAGAAAATCTGACCTATCTTAACAATGGCATGGTGAATGCATTTAAAAAGCATGGATTCAACAAGGATTCACACCTCTCCAAAAGGGCTCTTATGTTTACAGTAGTGTCTTTAAGTTTTACCAATTACGATTTACACCTTACCAAAAACACCTCCGGTACTTTCCCCAATTTCACGGCCCTCTGTTGTCTCCCAATTTCATGGTGTATGTTGCTATTCATCACTTAAAAGGCTTAAACTTGCCTTCTCCAGGCCGTCTTTTCTGAATGTGGCAGACAGTGTGGTCTCTCAGTCATTTCACCTCAGAGTGAAGCATTTATACCCAAGACATCTGTGTGACTTCAGAGTCACCTTGTCATTCCTCAACTCGAATGACCTAATGGTTGGGCCATGACCACTTGAAAAGGCCTTCAAACTAAAGAGTGTGTTATCTATCAGATACTGACACGAGAACCTCAAGAGATGATGCTAGATTGGGAATTAGTTAAAGAAACGTCTTTCAAGAATTTCTAAAAGCTGGATTGTTAAGAATAGTTAATAGTTATTCCACAAAATTGAGTCATACATGAGCTGATGGCCAACGACGCACATAGCACCGAGTTGGCTATAAACCGTGTACGATGAGACTGAGTGGAATAATTGTTTTATTCTATCCAAATTCACTGGATTTTGAGAAACAGAGCATTTTTATTATTTTTTGCAAATATGATAAAAACTTTATACAAAACTTCTGACAAAATCATTTCTGCTTAGAATGTAATCAAACTGGCAAAATGACAGTAGCAATTTGTGAAAAAATGTGATAATTCTTGAAAAATAAAAAGGATATGTTTTTACCATCAAATACTTTTCATTCCATATTTTGTTGCTTTTTTGTATTTTTTTCAGGTTTTGTTTTCGAGTAGAGTTTTTATTTTGTCCTTGGTTGGTTCAGCAACATGCTCCACCATGTTGTTTTTCTCTACTCATGGTGTATGAGCTGATATCCTAGTAGTAGAGTAGCCAATCAGAGCACATGATTGCTCATATCCAGTGAATGTGGATAGAATAATCAAGAATATTCTTTTTTTTTGTGTGAAATGATGCAGCACTGTTGAATTCTTGAATTTGATTGATCAGAAAGTGTTGATTAATTTTCTATAACAGCAGCTCTGACAATAGTTCTTTCTGTCACTCAAGTGTTAGGTTCGATAAATGCGCTTGATCTACTCCATGTTTGTTTCCATAGTAACAACTCATTCACAGGTAGAACACACCACATAATCTAAGCCGAATAATAAACAGATATAAAAACTATTGCTATTTAGCAAAGAATAATCTGTAATTGTTAATATGACGAACATGTGTGTATAACATTTATGGAAGGAGTCTTCAGTGCAAGTGCTCTGCAACAATCAGGACGTGTTCAACCACAGCAAAGTCTTCAGGGATTTATGCTTTCCAGTATCATCATAACATGACAAGCTGAGCCTTTTGTCTTATTCATTTCAAGAAAGAAGTCTGGTGAGGGAACTAATAGTTTTCACAGACTTTCTACAACATTCAAGTGGTTTAAAAACGATTGCATGATTTCATTTATTAAGAAATGGCAAACTGTTGTGGTACAAGAGAAAAAAAAAGCTAAGTTGAGTGCTTGAGCCTTCTGCAAATTTGTACAACTCAGTGAGTTCAGGTTTGGTCTACACTGACTGGTCACGCAATGTTAACTCTTACTTATTTCTTTTATCACTCTTAACCTAGCAAAATGAATCCCACTAGATGTTCCTGACTATGAACCATGTCTTGAATGGCAAGTGTGCATGCCTTGATCATTTATCGAGTTGTTGCCTCATCAGGCTCAGAAACATGGGGAGAAACAGCCTCTGTTTTAAAACACTTCATCTTTTTTTGTGAATGGGAATTCCTTCCAGAAGGAGGAGAAGGGGGAAAAAAAACTCTTCCGGCCCATTTAAGCTGCATCTGGGAGGCCTCTGTTTGAGCATGGTGAGGGAGAGAAGTGTTTATTTAACTTTCACCACTTCCTGCTGCAGCTTTACATTTACCTAAGAGCAGGTTTAAGTTGAGGCTTTTGTTTACTACATTTCTTGTGTCGCTTCAGATTACAACAATTTCCTTCTCTTGAACTTCTTCAAAATCTCTTTAGGTCTGTCATGAGGCATCAAGTTTCCTCTTTGGAAATGATGACAGCGCTACACTGTAACTGTGCTCAAGAAAAGAAAAAACAAAACGAAACATCATTTCTCAATCCCAGAAACATCTGTATTCCGTTGTTTCATTCTTTCTCCATTTTCATGAACACACTGCCCCCTCTCCTTCCCACCAAAACCTCATGATGCTACCCTCAAGCCCTTCATACAACAGTGCGAAATGCACATTTTCACCATTTCCTTCCCCTCCACCGAACCCTCTGTCTTTGAGCGAGAGGCCTTAACGCTTTTAAACTAGCCCTAACCCAAAGGGATCCATTTATTTTCATGTGGGACGCTCCCCCACCCAGCACTGCTCAGGCCTAACCCCTGTGGGTTCCAGCAGTTGGGCTCTCTGTGTGACGCTATTTAAAGCCACATCTGCCGGCAGTCTCCATTTGCATTTCTGAACGTATGCACCACAAGAGCTACACCCTCACAGCTTAGCATAGCAGAGCACCCATCTGTTAAGAAAATATAGACCCTCTGCAGCTCTCAATCTTGGGCTCTGGGAAGAGGCTGGAAGAAAGAGCAGAGCTTTAAGGAACCTCCTCTGGGTTGTTTCAACATTCTTCTCATTGATGCGGAGAGTCTTTTGTTCGGCCAGCTAGACAAGGGAATGCATCTGGAATCTGATATTATAAAACAACACAATCTTTCTCCCCCCCCATGTAAATTTATGTTGCTTTTCTATGTTGTCTTTTATTATATTGTAGATTTATACTAATTGGTTCAACGACTTCTCAGTTGATTGGGGAAAATGTCAAATATATTACAAAACATTTTTTCATATATTTTTTTAAATTATGTATGAATATGTATTAAATCCTGATATTACATCCACATTTCTTATAGCATAAATTCCTATAAATATTAATAGGTGTCACGGTCTTCCCGTGACTGCATCTCAGTTGGCGTTCTGTTGGGCTTTTGGTGTACTACAGTGCCATTATATTATCCCCTATATTATGAGCACATATAGTGAATATAGTGAGGATTTTCCACCCTCATTGGGAAATCATGTTTTGGGCGACACAGTGGTGTAGTGGTTAACACTGTTACCTCACAGCAAGAAGGTTCTGGGTTTGAGCCCAGTAGCTGACAGGGGCCTTTCTGTATGGAGTTTGCATGTTCTCCCCATGTCTGTGTGGGTTTCCTCCGGGTGCTCCGGTTTCCCCCACAGTCCAAAGACATGTGGTTGATTAACATGGGGCGACCTTGGGCTGAAGTGCCCTTGAGTAAGGCACCTAACCCCCAACTGCTCCCTGGGCGCTGTAGCATAGCTGACCACTGCCCTGGGTGTGTGTGTGTGTGTGTGTGTGTGTGTGTGTGTGTGTGTGTGTGTGCGCTGTAGCATAGCTGCCCACTGCCCTGGGTATATGTGTGTGCTCATTGCTCACTCGTGTGTGTGTGTGTGTGTGTGTGTGTTTTCACTGCTTCAGATGGGTTAAATGCAGAGGACGAATTTCACTGTGCTCGAGTGCGCATGTGACAAATAAAGGCTTCTTATTCTTCTTATTCTGAACATATTCGAAAGTCAGTATAACATACATGTCAACCTATACGGATTGTCCGGAAATTATACGGATTGTAGCTCATTTCAAGGGCGTACGGGCGTATAAACAAAGTCTTATGGATTTTCAGTATTTTCTGACCTAAATTTATTTTGTGTATCTTACTTGAACATCGTCAGCTGATCGTCGCAAAAACATACAAAAGCTCGATTTATAGACAAAGAACAGATGCAGGGGCAGATAACCCAGACTATGTGAAACCGGATGTTTATTCCTCAAGCCTCGTGCAGTATCGCAACTGTGAGACTTCGAACAATAGGATAGCAGTAAATGTGTATTGTACAAATGTACATCAAAATAAAAGTTTGGTGCGATTCGAAGGCTATAAGGATTTTATGTTGATTTTATGGATTTCTTCCTCTGATACTACAGGTGGACGCCCAAAGGGGTTGGCATGTATGGTACAATTGTAGATGAATTGAAGATGGATTTGGACATGGATCTGGTATAAAAAAAAAGTGATCTTGCTAACTTGCAATCTTCTTTCACAGAATTTTCACTTTGTATAGTTTATGCAATATTTAACAGTTATTCCATGAAAACGAGTCATATATGAGCTGATAGCCGACGAGGCACATAGCACTGAGTTGGCTATAAGCCATGTACAATGAAACTGAGTGGAATAACTGTTTTATTCTATCCATATTCACTGGATTTTGAGAAACAGAGCATTTTTATTTTTATTTTTTTGCAAATTTGATAAATAAAAACTTGATACAAAATGTCCGACAAAATCATTTCCGTTTAGAATGTAATCAAATCGGCAAAATGACAGAAACAATTTGTGAAAAATACTATAATAATAATTCTTGAAAAATAAAAAAAGATACGTTTTTACCATCAAATTCTTTTATTTAATATTTTGTTGCTTTTTTGTATTTTTGGGGGTTTTGGTTTCGAGTAGAGTTTTTATTTCATCCTCAGTTGGTTCAGCAATACGCTCTGCCATTTTGTTTTTCTCTACTCATGGTATATAAGCTGATATCCTAGTAGTAGAGTAGCCAATCAGAGCACTCGATTGCTTATATCCAGTGAATGTGGATAGAATAAAAGCACATATTGTTGGCCTACTGCTAATGTTCACTGTCTGGCAGTATGAAATTCAAGGATCGCTAATATTTGGATACATTCAAATAGTTTTTAATTAAATTAAAATGAATTTATGTGGTGGTACATACCTATACTTCAAAAATAGTTTTAGCTTCTTTAAACCTTTTTTTTAAATACAAGTCCAGCTTTAAAGACTCATCCACTTCCTTTGCCTCCTTTCTTAGTTCAGCTTGTGAAAGGAAAGCACTTCTTTTAAAAAGCAGGATGTCCAACCAACCGCATTACACAGCTGATGGTAAACTTCTGGGCCTCTTTCAATTCATAGTGCTGACCTTTTGGTGTACCACACTCCATCGCAGTTTATTTATTTGAACTTTGTATCATGCCTAACTCTCAGCTATTCATAAAGACACTAGGCTCAGTTTTCTTGTAGGGCTCCAAGGGTAAGATCACTTACTTTCACGGTGGTTGTGGCCCATTTTCTGTTTTCCAAGCCTATAGTTCTCTTACACGTACATTTTAAATGCTTGCATTTTGTGAAAGCGTAATTACAGTGCATTGTGCATGCTGACTATAGTATAGAGATTGCCTGTCTACTTGCATTAGAGTAATTTAATTGTGTGGGCATCTCGAGACGGCGCTCTTTTTGGATCAATCTGAAGTCCATCGCAAAAACCTTGTGTTTTTCACAAGATGCTGGGGGAGCAGGGGTTGTCACTGCTTGTTGTTGTTACATGATCGACTTCTGAATTAAGGCCGCAGCCAAAGAGAGCGTGGAGGATTTACGCGTTCAGAAACTCCCTCTTGTGAAAGCGCGTTTGTCTTGTGTGTTGTTCCTTCCATTCACTTTCTGATGAGTGCTCCATTTCTTTAAACATGTCTCAAAGTGAAGGGAGCTTTGTCTGAAGGTGCTGCGAATCATGCCGCATAAAGCCCAGCACTGATACCCCTCTTAATTGGTATGTTCTTTGAGGTGGAAGTACAGGCTGGCTAGCAACAAGCGTGATCTACCAACGGGTGGCGCTCAGTCACAGTGGAACTTGGCTCTTGGTGGTTGTGGAGGCTCACAGCATATTCTGTGGGTCTGGTTTTGTTTCAGGGTTTGGATATTTCAAGCCTACAATGTCTTTGCTGCAGGCTTAAGCTAATAATAATAATAATAATTTGTATCATTGTAAATTTTTGCTACTATAAGATCATGTTCTGTCCCAACAAACACCAACCTTGTGTTGAGTACTTATATGGTTAAATCCATGGAGTACAGATATCCACAACACCAGCTATAAAGTTCTACAAAACAGTTTACTTCCTCATCCTATTTTCTCCACATTTTTGTCCATCAATCCCAGTTTTTCAAACACAGTAACCATGTCGTTCTATCCCACAAACAACACAGAGGGCTGATCAAAGTTACCGCATGGTAATTGGTTTCTATTTGCTCTCCAAAACAAGCACGCATTCTGCTGAGGTGGCTCCATGCTGACTGCACCCTCTAACCTGTGTTCACAGCGTGGGCGGCAGAATCCTGGAATCCACACGTACCTGAGCCGACTAAGGTGCAAGCTGACCTCTTTCTGATCCCATGTGCCAAGCTTATCAGCTGGTTTACTGTGTATTGCAAGTGCACTGCAAGAAAGCATGCAGCTTGTCTTTGCTCTGTTTGAATTGCCGCTGTTGGGTTCAGTACATCACTCTGAGCTTTGCTTGCTTTGACCCACTGCATCACTGTGACATGAGGTCCTTTGAAAGGGACATGAAATTTCATTTATTTCATTTCATGTTGAATGCTTATCATATACTTGCTTCCTTCAGGGTCAGAGCTTGCATTTTCTCTTCATGGGTACCTTCTATCTTTGCATGCTAATCACCACCATGAGCACATCTCAATCAGATTAGTGTGGAATGCCCAAACCCTCCTGCGGGGGATGAAAGAAGCATTCAGACAATGTTAGGTATGGTTACAACATATTAAAACCAGTTGAAAATGTTTTTTTTTGCTTGTTTGTTTTTTTCACAAGCAGAAAAGTTACGGTTAACCAGTTATGACTCAAAGATGATGAGCAGGTATACATGATTTCCATGTACAGCAGTATATCACTTGTGCAAGCATTATCCACAGCCTTCTTTAATTGCACTGTAATTTTTACTGCAAGATAGAAATGAATTTGCACAGAAATGTTGAACTTTTTATAGTTATAATAATTAGCATGTAATCAAAGCAACTGTGACTCATGTAACAAGAAACCTAAATAACATAAATAAATTTATGATTAAAAACCATACATATATTTCTTCCTGCAAAGATCATACTGGTGGCAGCACGGTGTTTTTTTTTTTTTTTTTGTTCTAGTTAGCACTGTCGCCTCACAGCAAGAAGGTTCTGGGTTCGAGCCCAGTGGCCGACGAGGGCCTTTCTATGTGGAGTTTGCATGTTCTCCCCGTGTCTGTGTGGGTTTCCTCCGGGTGCTCTGGTTTCCCCCACAGTCCAAAGACATGCAGGTTAGGTTAACTGGTGGCTCTAAATTGACCATAGGTGTGAATGTGAACGGTTGTTTGTCTCTATGTGTCAGCCCTGCGATGACCTGGTGACTTGTCCAGGGTGTACCCCGCCTCTCGCCCATAGTCAGCTGGGATAGGCTCCAGTTTGCCTGCGACCCTGCACAGGATAAGTGGTTACGGATAATGGATGGATGGAAGATCATACTGGATAAAAAAGCCAGTTTAATAGAACTGGTGCTCAAAACAGTCAGACAGCCAAGGATGTCTAAAATCTTGCTAACTAAAGCTGAATGCACACTATGTAGCTTTCAAAATCTCCGAAGAACAGACTCTTTCACACTACATGACTTTAATGTCTTGTAATATGGTGATCCCTAAATAAATATGAGAGACGTCTATCATGTGACTTTGCCCAATTTTTTTTTGTGGGAACAATCAAAAAGAAAGGGCGGCACGGTGGTGTAGTGGTTAGCGCTGTCGCCTCACAGCAAGAAGGTCCGGGTTCGAGCCCCGTGGCTGGCGAAGGCCTTTCTGTGCGGAGTTTGCATGTTCTCCCCGTGTCTGCATGGGTTTTCTCCAGGTGCTCCGGTTTCCCCCACAGTCCAAAGACATGCAGGTTAGGTTAACTGGTGACTCTAAATTGACCGTAGGTGTGAATATGAGTGTGAATGGTTGTCTGTTTCTATGTGTCAGCCCTGTGATGACCTGGCGACTTGTCCAGAGTGTACCCCGCCTTTCGCCCGTAGTCAGCTGGGATAGGCTCCAGCTTGCCTGCAACCCTGTAGAACAGGATAAAGCGGCTAGAGATAATGAGATGAGATGAATCAAAAAGAAAAATTAGAGAAAAATATGGAGGAAGGATTGGTTGGGGAGAAGCAAAAAGTGAAGATTGTCTGTTCTGTAAAGAGAATCGGAGGTCTAGTGCAAAAAAAGAGTAGCTATTTAGTAAATGGCTACACTTGAGCATTTATTTATTTATTTACTTTTTTATATAGAATATGCTCTTTTTTACTCTATTTATTAGCTCATCCAGCTAAAAGGTGATGAACTTATTATGCCATCATGTATTGGGCATCGTCCACATTTCACAAATATTGCTTGTTCTTTCTCAATTCTTAACCAATTTTTATTCTTTTTGGCAGGAAGGTAGGTAGGTCTGTCTGGGGTGCATATAGCTTCTACCCAAATTTGCATAATTGCAATTAATAATGAAGATATGGAGTAATTAAGCCTTAACGAGCAGTTTCCACACACATTGCTTCTTCTCCCTCAATTTTTCACCGAATTTGATACTTTCTGGCATCAAGGTAGGGGTACCTTGGGTGCATATAACTTCTACTCAGATTTGCTTAATTACAGTTATTAATGAAATTATGGACTAAATAAGCCTTAATGAGCAGTTCAACAAAAATCGCTTTTTCTCAGTCAATTCCTTTGGATTCTTTCTGGCAAATAGGTCCGTATTCCTAGGGTGTATATAGCTTCTGTGTATAGCTTGTGCATAGTGTATGTAGCTTGCAACATTTATTGCACAAGGTGGCCCACTTTAGATCGTTCCTTCTGGACTAGATGGGGCCGGAGTGAGCTATGCTGTCATTGACGGTCTTGTTACCACCAGGAACCAACTTTGCCATGCCAATCTTTTTTATTTTTGCTGTTCATAACAGTCATGTGGGTATACCATGGTGAATAATTTCCTCTCAGAACGTTATTATTGTGCTTATATTTTGCCCTCATACTCCCACACAAATAGATGGATGGTAGAGCTTGGTTTAGATGCTGTACCTCAAAATTAGTCTGTGACAGAGAAATTGGGGCTAAAATTGTCAGTGTGCCCTAAGCTTTAGTGCAATTTCCTCACACAGGCAACGTCACCACCTGTTGGATCAAGTTGTTAATTGAGAGCAAGTTGATAGCTAAAGAGACATATTCCTAATCAAAGCAGATAGCAGCCTTCAAAAAGTCTGTGATGCCCCTGTGCTGCAGTCAGAATGGTATATTTAAAATGGAATTTTCTCCCTTTTTACTTTTGGGGTAACCTAATATTAAAATGCTACAACTTTACTTATGATCGAAATACTTGCAATAGAGAAACATATTAGTTTCAGGATATTTTTTAAAACTACATTTAGTAAAAAATGTCAACATTTCATCATATGAAGGGTTTCACTAGGCCACCACACACATACTGTAGCAGGAGACAGATGTGCAACAAATGGATACATGCAACAAGTGTGCAGCTTCATCTCAGCAGATTCACGCCAAATTCAGTGCCACATGTTCCCCTGTCCATGCTGTCATTCCTGGCACTGGCCTGAGAAAATAAAACCTGCACCTGCAAATGAGACTTCTGTGCCCAAGCACAACGTACAGCCATCCATGGGCATACTGGCCTCTTGTACAGTAGCTGTATAGTCTGATAATGTGACCTTTTATTGCTCATTTTGGAAGGATGGCTCCATGTGTTCAGCACACCCCAGTAGGTCAGTCGCCCAGAGGGGCTTATTTTCTTGGCGCGCACACACAGTAATCCTGATAAAGGGCCAACATGGAGTGTACTGCACAATTGCACCAAGTTGACCCCGGAGCATGTCATACCGTACTCAATCCCCCAGGGACTTCCCTAGAAATGAGTTGCTGGGCTGTTGGTTTAATAATGAAGGCCTTGTGTCAGGCGCATGGCAAACCAATGTGGGGGCAATACTGGTCCTTGCTGATGGGTCATCAGGGAGCTAATCTGGCAGGTGCTTCTTTTGTTTTGGAAGCAGTGATGGCAGACAATAGCACAGAACCTGTCAGTCCACTCACTAACATGTAGTTAGCAGAGGCCTCAGGCAGACTGGGTATGAGAAATTAAGAAGATTAATTACATATTAAAGTATGTAAGTAAAGTGCTAAATCTTTTTAGAGAAATTTAAAGATGGGGACGACCATTTTTCACTATTATTCCCATTTTTCCACAGTACAGCAACGGCTGGGTTGTTCCACAATCAGAAATTTGATTACTTCTTGGAATATTTACTGAATTTTGAAATATTGCTTTGTTCCACAGTCTTTCAGCCCTGTAAACAAGTCCAGAAGTAACTCTTCTATGTTGCCAATGTGGCGCCTATGAACACCAAATCACCCATCCATCAACTCTGCTCCACTTTCATAATTAACCCCACTCTGTCAGCTATGTGACAAGTTTCCCCTCCACCAGATATGACAGGCCCCAGTGGGGTGTTGTGAAGTGTGCTTGGCTTAAGATGGTGGCAGGCCAGTGGTCCCTAATGGACGGGGGTTCATCCTCCCCCAACAAGGTGACCTCAATACCCCTTGTTCCCTCTAATCATTCCAAATTCATTTGTTTTCCCAACAAGATCCCATGTCCTCATCCTATCCATGAGGGTTTAGAGAAAAGGAAGGTGGAAAAAAACTGATGAGTGGGTCAACAATGCACAGTTTTACTGTACATTACAGTAGCACATTTTGTTGTGGTCCTCACAATTTGGACCTTTATGTCCCTCAAGGGAGGCAAAGACAATTTGTTGAGACCACCCATGGTCTCCGGTGGGACTGGTCACTTAGCAGCATTTCAAAAACATAAGCATTGTTGCATCACAATGGATTCATCTTGAAACTGAAGACATGAAAACATGATTTATCCCCAGAGGTTTTCTGGCAACATGCATTCTTTCTGAAAGAGCCTAGTTTTTTCTACTTGCATTCTCTTTTGGATTAAAGTAATTTTCCTCAATAGTTTTGTGCGAGTGGTGAAGTATGAAAGCTATTTTCAGAGAACTGATCCCTGGTCTTCTTGAAAATGGTGGTCTAGGGCTTGCTTCAGTTGAATTGTCGTGTGGTCCACATTTTGTGTTTTTAAAGTATCCACTCTCAGCCATACACACTGATTAACATGATTGGTAAAATTTGTCACATGATTTGCTAGTTCAGGTTTGGTGATAGCAAGGAGAGTGGCACAGTGATTTAGTGGTTAGTACTGTTGCCTAATGGCAAGAAGGTTCTGGGTTTGAGCCCAGTGTCCAGTGGGGGGTTCTGTGTGGAGTTTGCATGTTCTCCCCGTGTCTGTGTGGGTTTCTTCCAGGTGCTCCGATGTCCCCCATGGTCCAAAGATATGTGGTTAGGTTAAGTTGCTTCTCTAAATTGTCCATAGGTGTGAATGGTTGAGATGAGAAAACCTCTATAATAATCCAGTAGAAGGCAATGGGAAACCACTTCTGTAATGTTCCCAAGAAACTCTGATGGATGTCGGAACTAGACCTGCCATCAGGCAGAACACTAAAGAAGAAGACGGCAGGGAAAGGGTTGTTATGGTCAGGAGATGGAATGCCCTACTGATACATAAAACTGCACTTTCATAAGACTGGAGGGAGCACTGTAATTAGCTCATCTTTGTGGTTTAATTACTGAGAAATACACAAAAAATGCACATCTCATGCCAGCCTGCATGAAAAAAAAATCTTAAATGAGAATGGCTCCTAGTTTGTAGGGATTCATGCATCAAAAAGTGCTGTTCTTTGCCACTTGAATATTGTTACCAAAGGGCAGTAATAAAACACAATTAAAGGATTAACCTACCATCTAGCAATTTGCAAACCTGCAAGCACATTACTGACTTAAGTATTTGTGCAATGAATCCACAATTTGGAAAAAAAATTCTATGTGAAAGCAAACCTGCAATTATGAGCCCCTCCCCCAAATGAGCCCAGAATCAGTCCTCGGTGCAGACTCGAGCATTAGTGCGAAACATGAGAGAAAATACGAATACTTGGAGAAAAGTTCCTTAAGGGTTTTTGGATAGTTAATGATTCTAGCTTTCCAAAGGGGCTGTACTTGGAAGCTCTCTTTTGTATTGTTGTAGATAAAACCTTTAAGCCCCCCCCAGAGGACAAACCTAGGAATGTTTTAGAGTGTTAGATTGAACCTTATCAACATATGAGGAGTTATAAGTATCTACAATATAATTTGTAGATTATTAGATATTCCCAAATTAAAATTTTCACATTTGATACTGAATTTGAGCAACATGGTTATTTTTCTTTTTCTCTCAGTATCTTACCAATCTATTCTACTTGCTGTTGAAACTTGTCAGTGCTTGACCATGTGGAAAACAAATAGGTAGCCCTGAAATGTCCCCATGGCACATTTTCTGCTAATTGTCATTACAGTCAGCAAGAAATGGGTGGAATGCAAGTTATCTAGTAACCTTTCTGGATGGCATTGTTTGCTGTGGTGGCAGTTTTTGAGCTGTCCTTGGAAAGCATAATTGGCAAAGTGTATTGCTGTTAAAGATGCCATTGCCAGAACAAAACAATACAGAGACATTATGTGTGAGAGTCAGGAGCACTGGGGATGAACACTACACTAACATGTGGGTAAACAGATGTAAAACAAATGCCAGTCCAGCATCTCCCTTCCTCTGCAGTACTCCTGCCCCACCCTTGAGTAAAGAGACAAGGACCTCTTTTATTAGTGAACAAATGTGAACTCCTCAGTACAGTTAGCAACAACAAAAGGAATCAAAGCTCACTAGTATGAATGGCTGTGAGGTTCTGGCATGGTCAGTACACTGATGAAGTGTGCGGCTGTAGCCAAAAACAGATGGGAGATGGTGCCACAGACACCAGACTGGCCAAGAACCTCTTGTTAGCAGAGGGTAGAAAGGGCAAGACCAGGTTTGACCAGGGGAGGGGTGCAGGGCCAGAGTGGACAGTGGCCAAATCCTTTTGGGAATATGTTTCATGGTGATTGCTTGGAAAAGGGTAGAAGCTTGGTTACTGGCAGCTGAGCAGGTGCTTGGTAGGGTCTGCAGAGTTAATGAGTGGCACACGCTGACCTCACGCCATGTTAGGGAACTGCTCAAACAAAAGCATCAGTGAACTTTGAAGATGTTCAATTAGATGGAACTAAAGTCCTTCTGTCCATTGAAAGATACCGGATTGACTCCTAATGTTGGACTTAGGACATTATGGTGATGATGAATAGATGGGATGGGATTGAGGTAAGCTTTATTCTTGGCCATTTAACTGGTTCAGTTGGCAGGGCCAATCTTTGCTCTTATCAATGCCATTGAATCCATTTACATTTGTATGGGAAGGCCAATAGATAATGGCACCCAACCCATCATATGATTAGTTATACAATAAATATAACTTATTTTATGATTACGATTGGGATATTACACCAAGAATGGTGCTAGACAAGCAATTATGCTTTCCAAGGACAAAATGCCCAACAATGTAGAATTAAAATGAAATCATAAAGAACATTGAATACAGTCACAGACAACAAAATTGGATCATTGATAAAGGCTTCATTGAAATAGCTCTCTAAGGATGTTGCTAGAGGTACAATGTTATTCAGAGCTATCATGAGAATGGAGCTGAATCTGGTCCTGTCCTAAGTGGTGTCCAAAGACCTACGACCCTACTTCAAATCTGTACATTGCTGAATTTGGTAAAGTGAAGACATTGTGCACAAATCCTTGCAGCTGTATGAATAAAACAAAACAAATAAAGCAGAATTGCTCCTTTGTGCTCCTGGCAACACTGTTTGAACGTAAAAATACTCAGTTTGCTAGCATTTTCTATGGCTTTTATCATTTGCTTATAGTAGTACAAAGATTTTGAATTTAAATCCTAGCTCTGTTGTAGAATATATGTTACATGTAATAAACCTTTATGCACAATTAAATTTTTAAATTATGCCCCTTGTTGTCTTCCCAGCTACTTTCCCCATGACTGCTCTCTAGAAGCTAAAATGTTTGGACAATAGAGGGATCTGTGTTGCGAATCAGAAGTAAATTCAATCCGGCAGCTTCAGTTGACTGTCTCCCTCAGGTTCTGGGGCTATGGATGCATCCGGTCGTGGAGGGAAGCATTCCTCAGGGATTAGGTTCCCAGGTTAGTAATGATTCCCACCCTGTGGCAGGAAGATAGTTGGAGGTATCCAGCATCCCATCATTTCCATTGGTTTGCCTTTCATTGAGATTGATATGCAAGTGAGCCTCACTGTTGGAGCACCTTACTTTTGAACTACCTTTGATTAAAATATTGATAACCAGTCATCTTTGTTTCTCTCTTGAATGTTGGCTAGCATGATGATAACTCTGGCAATATAAGTTGGCGGATTACTAATAGCTAGCTCTCACAATACAAGCTACTGTGATAAATACAAATTGTACAGATTACAGTGAAAAGTATTAGGTCTCTTTCATACGGTCTCATCTGTTAAAGTTTGGTTAGGAATTTATGCTGATTCCCTGAAGCTGTCTGATGCTAGAAAGTTATCTTATGACTTTATAAATATATAATTATAGCAGGGTTCTAAACAGACCAAAATATCAGTGTAGTGGCACCAGTCAATGGCTGGGGGTTCAGGGTCTGCCTTAGGCCCCTGAAAGCTCACGGGTTCTACATGCTTGGAGATGCATTCTAGTGCATTTCCTGGCACTTGCAGGCCTGCCTGAAAGTCACTCTTTTTTGGTAATATTTATGAGATTTTTTTTTTTTTTGCCAAAAGTTGCTGTGATTGAGGACTTATTACAGTTAATATTCAACCATATTAGTGACATATTTATGGAATAAGAATAAAACAACCAGCTGATGTTCACCAAGTGTCAGCTTTATTTTCAGCTTCAGCCATTCAATTACAATACATGACGATCCAGATCTAACTCATAAGCGCCTCTTAACACGGATGGCACTTTACCACGAACACAGCATAAGGAAGGAGGTAAACCGGACTAGCATGATCAGTGACAATCTCCACACGGAACTACTCGGGCAGCTATGCACCAGGCGCTTACGTGGAGTGGAGTATGTCTGAATATAGAACATTCGCATGATGGTGCGCCGTTGCTGCCGCGTGGGAATAACAAGAGAAAATTAAACAACAGACCACATTTTCAAGATTGACAAGTCTTTTTATTAGTGTAGTGGCAACTTTTACAGGCACGTCAGCAATATTGTGGGTGTAGCGGTAAAGCCTAGGTCACAACCGGCCGTACGTGCTCCTACGGCCGGTCTACGTGCAAAAAACGCAAGAAACGCACGGAGGGCGCGCGTGTGACGTGCTGATTTTCGAGCCGTAGACTGGCCACAGACCAGCCGCAGAGTTTCTTTGTCATGTCAAACAAACTCTATGGGCGCTTACGTTTTTTTCAGATTGCAAGACAAACTTACGGCCAACGTGCATCTTTCTCCACGAACAAAAAAACCACAGTGATTTGGGAAACGCCAAAAATCGCACGGCCAAAAAAATCGTACGTCCAGTTGTGACCTAGGCTTAAGGAAACATTGCGTATTGGCCCAATACGCTGAAAAGGCCTAGTTAGAACCCTGATTATAGAGCGGTGAAGTGATGTTTGAAAGTAGTAAGTACACTAGAGGTTTTTCTTTTGAAATATAAATAAGTATGTAGGGCGGCACGGTGGTGTAGTGGTTAGCGCTGTCGCCTCACAGCAAGAAGGTCCGGGTTCGAGCCCCGTGGCCGGCGAGGGCCTTTCTGTGCAGAGTTTGCATGTTCTCCCCATGTCCGCGTGGGTTTCCTCCGGGTGCTCCGGTTTCCCCCACAGTCCAAAGACATGCAGGTTAGGTTAACTGGCGACTCTAAATTGACCGTAGGTGTGAATATGAGTGTGAATGGTTGTCTGTGTCTATGTGTCGGCCCTGTGATGACCTGGCGACTTGCCCAGGGTGTACCCCGCCTTTCGCCCGTAGTCAGCTGGGATAGGCTCCAGCTTGGCTGCGACCCTGTAGAATAGGATAAAGCGGCTAGAGATAATGAGATAAATGAGATGAGATAAAAGTATGTGAAAGTATAACTTGAGTAAAGTACAGATACTTAAAAAAAACGGCTTAAGTGCTTAAGTAACTGTACGTTGTTGCATCTCACTTCTGCTTTCTGATTGGTTCGTTTCACAAAAGAAGATATCTGGACAGCATCATTCACTGAGTTCATTTGTTTGGACCAGACCATGCCACATTTAAACTGACCAAAACTGCCAATGGCCACGGCCACTAGTTAGCTACAAAATACAGATTTCCTAAGTACGTGGCACTTATGAGCGGCTGTGTTGCATCGTAGCCCTGCTGTTTTTAGCTGTGAATATGTTTTAGTTGTATATTCTGGATCACTATGTGCAATATTTATGTAGTGTTGTCTTGTGGGTGTGTCTACGTGGTACCTGTATACCGTGAAGTTGACATTTCATGCAAAAATCGACCTGGACTGTGAAGTAGTGTGTGACTCAACACAAGTGCCATGGCTTCCTCCACCGCGTTCGTGTACACCGTCGGATTTCTGCGGAATTTAAAGAGGAGCGCACTACCTGCTGAGTGCCTACTCAAGTCACAATTACGGCATCTTGGCGTGCTCAAGGTCCGGGGCAGATACAGAGGGAAAAGAGGTGGTAGGAATTTGCAAATGACTATTTCTACTGTTGTGGGAAATAGGCCAGAAAAACGACATCCCCTCTTATGCAAATTCGGTTTAGACAACTCATCCCTAGCATTCCTGGGTGGAGAAGATAAGTCTAGCATACCTGCAGACAATGCATCCCTAGCATTCCTGGGCGGAGAAGACAACACAATCAGCGTAGATAACAGATCCCTAGCATTCCTGCCTGCAAACAACACACTCAGAGTCATCCCAACGATCACACACGCAGACTGAGACAGGTAGTATCAGTCCCAACTACGAACACTCGGAACTCTAGAACTGTACCCAGAAATCCATGCCAGATTGCCATACCATCTGTACTTTTATGCAATGCTCGCTCTTTGGTAAACAAACTAGATGAATTTCAAGCTGTGCTGTTAAATGAGAATGTCGAGGTAGCAGCTGTGTCTGAAACATGGTTCCACAATGACGCTCCCCCTGATTTTTGGTCTGTTGATGGTTACAGTGTGTTTTTGAAGTCAAGGCAGGATAGACATGGTGGTGTTGTTGCACTGTATATCAAGGAAAGTATAGCAACATGTCAGCTCCCTATGATCAATGTACCAGATGAATTTGAATGTATATGGCTTATGTTACCGCCCAACCGCCTCCCGAGGAAGATCACGTCCATCATTGCTTGTGTAGTGTATGCTCCACCGCAGTCACCATTAGAAGTCACGTTGAAAGAGCACTTGTTAGGTACAGTAGATATGCTTAGGACTAAGTATGACAATGTAGGATTCTAATAATGGGAGATTTTAATCAAGTAGATGTATCCGATTTGTGTTCTTGCAATGGCCTTCGGCAGATTGTTAACATACCCACCAGAGTAAACGTTACCCTTGACCTTATTATACAGTGGGGCAAAAAAGTATTTAGTCAGTCACCAATTGTGCAAGTTCTCCCACTTAAAAAGATGAGAGAGGCCTGTAATTTTCATCATAGGTATACCTCAACTATGAGAGACAAAATGAGAAAAAAAATCCAGAAAATCACATTGTCTGATTTTTAAAGAATTTATTTGCAAATTATGGTGGAGAATAAGTATTTGGTCAATAACAAAAGTTCATCTCAATACTTTGTCATATACCCTTTGTCAGCAATGACAGAGGTCAAACGTTTTCTGTAAGTCTTCACAAGGTTTTCACACACTGTTGCTGGTATTTTGGCCCATTCCTCCATGCAGATCTCCTCTAGAGCAGTGATGTTTTGGGGCTGTCGCTGGGCAACACGGACTTTCAACTCCCTCCAAAGATTTTCTATGGGGTTGAGCTCTGGAGACTGGCTAGGCCACTCCAGGACCTTGAAATGTTTCTTACGAAGCCACTCCTTCGTTGCCTGGGCGGTGTGTTTGGGATCATTGTCATGCTGAAAGACCCAGCCATGTTTCATCTTCAATGCCCTTGCTGATGGAAGGAGGTTTTCACTCAAAATCTTACAATACATGGCCCCATTCATTCTTTCCTTTACACGGATCAGTCGTCCTGGTCCCTTTGCAGAAAAACAGCCCCAAAGCATGATGTTTCCACCCCCATGCTTCACAGTAGGTATGGTGTTCTTTGGATGCAACTCAGCATTCTTTCTCCTCCAAACACGACAAGTTGAGTTTTTACCAAAAAGTTCTATTTTGGTTTCATCTGACCATATGACATTCTCCCAATTCTCTTCTGGATCATCCAAATGCTCTCTAGCAAATTTCAGATGGGCCTGGACATGTACTGGCTTAAGCAGGGGGCACTGCAGGATTTGAGTCCCTGGCGGTGTACTGTGTTACTGATGGTAGCCTTTGTTACTTTGGTCCCAGGTCTCTGCAGGTCATTCACTAGGTCCCCCCGTGTGGTTCTGGGATTTTTGCTCACCGTTCTTGTGATCATTTTGACCCCATGGGGTGAGATCTTGCATGGAGCCCCAGATTGAGGGAGATTATCAGTGGTCTTGTATGTCTTCCATTTTCTAATGATTGCTCCCACAGTTGATTTCTTCACACCAAGCTGCTTACCTATTGCAGATTCAGTCTTCCCAGCCTGGTGCAGGTCTACAATTTTGTTTCTGGTGTCCTTTGACAGCTCTTTGGTCTTGGCCATAGTGGAGTTTGGAGTGTGACTGTTTGAGGTTGTGGACAGGTGTCTTTTATACTGATAACGAGTTCAAACAGGTGCCATTAATACAGGTAATGAGTGGAGGACAGAGGAGCCTCTTAAAGAAGTTGTTACAGGTCTGTGAGAGCCAGAAATCTTGCTTGTTTGTAGGTGACCAAATACTTATTTTACCGAGGAATTTACCAATGAATTCATTAAAAATCCTACAATGTGATTTCCTGGATTCTTTCCCCCCATTCTGTCTCTCATAGTTGAAGTGTACCTATGATGAAAATTACAGGCCTCTCTCATCTTTTTAAGTGGGAGAACTTGCACAATTGGTGGCTGACTAAATACTTTTTTGCCCCACTGTAACTAATCTTTTCGAATTCTACAACCCACCTGTCGCTTCCTCACCTCTGGGTCGTGGAGACCACAACCTTGTAGTGCTGACACCAAAGTACAGCGTGGTCAAGAAAACGGCCACAAAGCGCCAGGTAAGGCCAATGGAAGATTCCAGTATACAAGCATTCGGTCAGTGGATTACTCAACACCAGTGGACTGAAGTAACGGGAGTTCAGGGAACCCAAAACAAAACCTCTGCCTTTTACAGAACTTTGAACCAGGCAATAAAGACATACTTTCCACTTAAGGTCATAAAAACTCACGTCCAAGACAAACCTTTTATATCTCCATCGATCAAGTGTGCGATCAAGTGCCGACAGCATGCGTTCCAGGAACAAAACTGGGAAGTATGGCGAACACTTCGGAATAAAATTCAAAGGGCAATCAAGAGGACCAGAAGCCAGTTCTACAACAACAGAGTCCAGAAGCGAAAGGAACGAAACCCCAGTGCATGGTTTCAGGAGCTTAAAGTCCTGACGGGCACACAGAGAAAGGAGATGATGGTACGAGTACAAGATGTTGACCCGGAAAGCCACCGTGAAATCGCAAACGTCATTAACCAAAAGTTTTTTGACATTACTACATCTTTACTTCTGCTGGACATTAATAAACTAAAAACATTTTTGCCATCTCCTGTTCCGCCTTCAGTCCAGCCTTGGGAGGTTTACAGGAAACTATTACTAGTTAAAACAAAGAAATTACCTGGCCCAGACAGAATAAATGGAATGCTTCTGAGAGAATTTGCTTACGAGTTATGCACGCCGATTGCCAACATTTTCAACTCCTCCTTGCATGAAGGTAAAGTACCGCGGGAATGGAAAGAGGCAGTTGTGGTACCTCTCCCTAAGACCCATCCGCCAAGCATCGAACAGCTCCATCCTGTTTCACTGACGTCCCTGGTTGCCAAGGTCTGCGAGAGTTTTATTGCTTCATCATGGGTCCTCCAGGACATACAGGACAGTATATCCCCCAGTCAATTCGGGTGCCTAAAAGGTCGGTCGACCACACACTGTCTTGCCAGCCTAGACAATCAACTCTATAAGACAGCAGGCAGGCGAGGAGCCTGCAGTACATGGGTTCTAATGGACTTTAGCAAAGCTTTCGACTTAGTCGATCATACTGCAGCAATAAATCATCTCCTGGAGCTAGGCGTTTGACCAGAAATAGTTCCATGGATTGTCGACTTTCACACTGACCGGAGACAAAAAACAAGGTATAAGGGGCATACTCTAACATAGAAACACTTACCTGTGGCCTAGCCCAGGGTACAAAGCTTGGTCCAATTGTCTTCATCGCACACGTCAATGCGGTAGCTGACAACATGAGCTCTCAGTCATGGGCTTTTGTTGATGATCTGAATCTCATCGAGTCAAGGCTCATATCCGATCCACCTAAGCTTCAAGATGGCCTTAATGTCCTTACTACATGGACTATTAACAACAAGATGAGACTCAACCCTGACAAGTGTAAGGCCATGCATGTCTGCTTGGCTCGCAACTCTCCACCACCACCTCCCCTCACCACTGACAGTCATGAGCTGGAAGCTGTCAGTGTTGCAAAGTGTCTAGGAGTGACATTCCAGGCGGACCTGAGATGGGATGCACATGTTACTGAGATAACCAAGAAGGGGAATCGGAGGCTTTATCTCCTCTGCCGGCTACGGCAATTTCATCTACCCATACATGACCTGGTGACTGTCTACACATGTTTTGTACGTCCAGTCCTAGAGCACGCTATACCTCTGTGGCATCCAGGTTTAACTACTATCCAACAAAAGAAGATAGAAAACATCCAAGTGCGAGCAACAAAAATCATCTTAGGCAACAACTTTACCAGTTACTCTGTGGCTTGTGAAACACTACATCTCCAAGAACTTGAAGATCGATGCTTCACCCTGTGTCTGAACTTTGTTAAGAAGCTGTGTAAGTCTGAACTGTACAAACACTGGTTATCTCGACTAAGGGGTGAGGTGAGCGTCAGGATCACAAGACAAAACAAAATGCTTGACCAATTGCCAGCACGCATCGCTCGTTATGCTAAAAGCCCACTACCCTACCTCGTTAAACTTTTAAATAATGCAACGTAGTTAGACCTGCCTATTAGTATGTGTTTACTGAAGATTATTGCTGCAGTACTTGTAGTTACCAGATTCAATGTGTAAATTTTATCTTTGGATTTTCTGTTATAATAGTAGGTTTCTGAGTAGTAGGTTTTTTTATCTATCTATCTATCTATCTATCTATCTATCTATCTATCTATCTATCTATCTATCTATCTATCTATCTATTTATTTATTTTAAACAATTGTAAATGTTTGATATATGGTCATATTTTACTTTTTTTATATACGTGTATAATTGCTGTATGGAACATGTAATTCAGCCTTCTGGCTGCAAGTTGTTCTTAAGAATAAGACCCAGTTAATAATAATATATGAGTTCCATTATGTTGTCATATAACGTGGATTTAAAGGAAAACTCCACATTGAAACACATTAAATATTTTTATATTGAAATATTCATGATTCTAGTGTTAATTTATTGGTTGGAGTCATATTTTCATTATTCCCCTGAAGAGTTAGCGGCTTCAACCATTTCAAAACAATGATCAGATTTTGCTTCTGAAAACAAAAAAGCTTCTTTTGCTCACTCACCATTTTCCAGGAACCTTCAACATCATATTTACAAAACTGAACAATAACTGAGATGTTGATGCAAATGCTGGACAACAGAAAAAAATAACACAGTTATATGACACAGTTGTGCAAATTTACTGCAAAGACTTGATTTGGCGGCAGCATGGTGGTGTAGCACTGTCACCTCACAGCAAGAAGGTTCTGGGTTTGAGCCCAGCGGCCAACAGGGGCCTTTCTGTGTGGAGTTTGCACGTTCTCCCCGTGTCTGCGTGGGTTTCCTCTGGGTGCTCTGGTTTCCATGCAGTTAGGTTAATTGGTGGCTCTAAATTGAAAGGTGTGAATGTGAGTGTGAATGGTTGTTTGTCTCTGTGTGTCAGCCCTGCGATGATCTGGTGACTTGTCCAGGGTGTATCCCGCCTCTCGCCCATAGTCAGCTGGGATAGGCTCCAGCTTGCCCGCGACCCTACAGAGGATAAGCGGTTACGGATAATGGATGGATGGACTTGATTTGGCTATTTAGAGTTCTACGAGGCAACAAGTGCAATGGCATTAACAGCGGTAAAATTAGCATAAAATTTAAAGCTTTGGAAGCTGACCTCTTTCAGCAGGGTATACAGAGGAGGATGTGAGGGAGCTGTACAGACTAAAGGGCTAAAATGCATTAATCTCATTACAAAGAGATGAATTCCCACTAGCACCATTATCAGAAGATAGTTGCACGACATTGTGGTTATTAGCTCATCCAGCCAACAGGTGATGAGCTTATGCCATCATGTGTTGTCCGTCATCTGTACGGCATCATTCACATTTCACAAAAATCACTTCTCTCTCAGTTCTTCACCAATTTTTATTCTTTTTGGCAGGAAGTTGGATCTGCCTGAGGTGCATATAGCTTCTACCCAAATTTGCATAATTACAATTAATAATAAAGATATGGAGTAATTAAGCCCTAATGAGCAGTTTCCACACAAATTGCTTCTTCTCCCTCAATTCTTCACTGATTTTGATTCTTTCTAGCGTGAAGGTAGGGATACCTAGGGTGCATAAAACTTCTACCCAGATTTGCTTAATTATAATTATTCATGAAGTTATGGACTAAATAAACCTTAATGAACAGTTCAACAAAAATTGCTTCTTCTTGGTCAATTCCTTGCCATTTTGGATTCTTTCTGGCAAATAGGTAGGTATTACTAGGGTGCATATAGCTTCTATATATAGCTTGTATATAGTGTATATAGCTTGCAACATTTATTGCGCAAGGTGGCCCACTTTAGATCGTTCCTTCTGGACCAGATGGGGCTGGAGTGAGCTACGCCATCATTGACGGTCTTGTTTAGGAAACCAATAACCAAAGTGACTGTAGACTATGTCAGTGAAAGAAGTTTAAACAAAACAAAGTTGTCTTAGAGTGAAACTTTATAAACACATCATCTTTTGTCCTTGTGTCTTTTGTGCATGTACAGGAGAGATGTTGTAGAAACTTGTTGTATTATGGTAACCTGCCATTTTTAATTCGTCTCTTTAGTATATGTATGATTGTAGAGCTAGTAAACAGACCAAAAAAAAAAAAGGATTATTTTAAAAAGGAACACCTATATCCTGTCCTCAGTGATGAATTGTAAAGGTACAACATGCACCGTTGGATACGAAGGCAACATTAAATCCTTTTCAACCTTGTCTATTCAGAGAAACAAAGACTTGTCTGATCATGGGGTCGGTTTGAATCATTTTGACAGCCTTTTATTATTGGTGTGTTGTCTCTAGTTGACCAGACAGATGACCATTGTTCACCAATATCTGCCTCACTCTGTGTATTGTCCCTTGACATATGAGTGACATGTGGCTCCCAATTGCTGAGTCCAGCCACACACCCAAGCGCACACTCATGGACGCAGCATGAGGACAGCTGCCCAGAAAAGGCGTGCTCCACAGGACATGGGAAGGAGGGCACGTTCTCCTTATGATTATAAAATGTATCTCTGACATCACATATGTACAGGGATGTGTGGACGTGAGCAAACGGGACCGTCCTCACGAGGACAAACCACCAATGAGCCAGCAGGACCTGTTGATTGTGGCCACTGGGTTAGAAATAATCTGCCATAGTGCTGCTCTGGAAATTGACAGTTTGGATTGTGGGAGAAAAAGCGGGAAACATTGCTACTTGAATTGTCCTCTTCTGTCTCTCGCAGTGGGTGGCTGGGAGGACCAGACAGCTTGAGGACTACGATTGCATGTCTGTGCATTGTAGGTTATATAACAGGATTAAAAACTTATCAAAAGATCACCAAAAGAGATTGTATTAGCTGTTGGATTGACAATCTGTCAGTGAGTCAGACTTCTGGGCGTAGTGCGTAGGCTAGATGTGCAGGATTTGAGAATGCCCTCTAGTCAAAGTAGAGACACTAGCTAAAAACAAAAGAAAGGAAAAAATGTGTATTTGGTTTGTTTATTTTGTTGCCTTCAGTGTAAAAGGTGGAGCAGGTAGCGGTATGTTTTAGATCAGTGTTTCTCAACCACTGGGCCACGGCCCATTAGTGGGCTGTGAAACGCCATCAAGTGGGCCGCAAGTTTTTTTCAAGTTAAAGCTAATTTTTATTCGGGTACAATTGCTGAGTTGCATCCGACATCACATCTGCCTCATTAGATATGCAAGACATCAAGTGGTGGTCAGCTGAGCTCACTGTACACAAAGTGTTACTATCACTGGGGCGCCTTGCTAGTTGTTAAAATGCCTTACGCTTGCATTGTTTTGGGTTGCTTGAATCGAACAAACCGTGAAATTGATAAAAGTTTCTTCCTGATTCCTCATGAAGTGATTAAAAAAAAGGGTGAAAGAGCAAAGAATTTTACCAAAAGACGATGAGAAAGGTGGCTCTTGAACCTTTCATTGCGATGGAAGGGAGCTGAGTCAAAGAACGCTGGAGCTTGCAGTGATCACTTAATGAAAGGTTTGATTAATATTGTCATCTTTACATGTTTTAAACTTTCTTAACTTTTACACTCTCTGCATGTTTTAAACTTTACTTAACTTTTATTCTATTTTATTCTGCTGTTTTTTAACTGAATTTTTACTTCATTTTATTATTTTATTTCTACTATTGTTTAATTCTTATTATTTTTCTTCCCCATTTATTTTATGTAATTTTATTTTCTATTGTTTACTGTTTTGCTTTTACTTCTGTAAAGCACATTGAACTGCCACTGTGTATGAAATGTGCTATATAAATAAACTTGCCTTGCCTTGCAAATCACTTTTCTCACCATTTTCCATTATTTTGTGATGTTTTGATGTTCAGGAGATGCTTAAGTCCTCATGTGTTTTTGTTTACTGTTTGATCATGGTCACCATATTGTAAACTAGCACATAATACCCAGGTGTTTAAAGGGATTTTTGTGGACCCTTGTAAATAATGCCGCTTTTCCACTACAAATGCGGCTGAGTTGGGCTGAGCCGTGCCGTGCTGAGTTGGGCTGAGTCGAGCTGAGTGGGGCTATTGAAGTTGCATTTCGACTACAACCGCGCTGAACCATGCTGGCTGGAAGTGGGTGGACACATTGGGTGGAGTTAGTGAAAGTGGGTGGACGTCACGTGATGTCGTTAAGCAGCGCAAACAGTGACATCAGTGAGCTTTTAAGCGGTAGTCTCACGACCCGGATAGTAAACAATAAACATGGAGGACATGGAGTCATTAGTGTTGCTGGTCTTGGTTCTGTGGCTTGTTGTCACCGACAACGCCAACAGATACTGGCAAGAGCGTATAGATGAGGCGAGGCGCATAAGGCTTCAGAAATTCTCGTAATTCGTAATTATTCTTCTTCCGAGTTTACGGTGTTTACAGATCCCAGCGTGCTCGCGGGGCATGTGTGGGCATGTGAGGACACTCCTTCTCACCAATCAGTGCACAGGGGAGTGTCTGCTCATGCCCCCAGCCTCACTTGGCTCGCTTTGGCTCGCTTCAGCCCCACTCCAAAACGGTGCGAGTTTTAGGGGCTAAGCAGGGCTGAAGCGAGTCGAGTCATGCTGTTCTTTGGTAGTCGAAACGCGAGCCGTGTCGGGCTGAAGTGAGCTGAAGCGAGCTGAAGTGAGCTGAAAAAGGGTAGTGGAAAAGGGCCATAAGTTACCCAGAAGAGAAGAGCAGGGAGGATTGAGAATCGAGCGGCTATGGTTTCTTTACACCCAATACCAAAACTTGTAGTGTCCTAGCAAACGTTGTGAAGACGTGTACAAAAAGCCCAGAAATTCCTACTTACCCGGGCAAAAATGATGCAGGATTTATCTTGTAGTGTCCTGATCCCCAGATCGTTAACCCAGCCACATATAAAAAGTTGTTCTCCTCCATGCTCTTCCAATTTTTCACCTGTTTGTCTGTGTAGAACGATGTCTGCAGCACCAGGTAGTTTGAGACGTCGGGGAACTCAACAGAAGGATAATTTTCCAATTCACAGGAAAAATCCTTCTGTGTTAATGTGTAAGTATCTATCCCATTGAGTGGTTTCTATATCCACTTCTTTTGAGTGTACTTCTTGGTTTTAATAACTTACTTGTTTGCTGTACACAAACATGGCAATACGTTCTTGTGTTAATGGACCAGACTCCACTTTTGGATCATTAATCTCTTTTGCCTGAGAATGCCTTGCATGCAGGGTTTTATGTTGGCTTCTGGCACATCCATACAGTTTTAAATACAATATCTACAATTAAAAACAGTTTGTTTTTATTGTATTTATTTAATTCCTGGGCTCCCATCTGTAACAGGGAGTGATGTTGCGTCCCATTAATACACTTTACAGTAGATTATTAGATTCTAATAGAATAGATGAGCCAAAATAATTAGGGATCTTTTTTAATGGGCCCCGACTAATTACAAGTATGAATAAGTGGGCCTTAAAGTAGAAAAAGGTTGAGAACCCCTGTTTTAGATCATATGCACTGCAAATATTGGGAAACTATCTTCAACATAGTAACATTTACTTACATGCCTTTATTTATGTATTTATGAATGAATGAATGACATGGTTGCACACTGGGTAGCGATGTCACCTCACAGCTCCAGGGTCCCAGGTTTGATCATGATCCCGGGTTACTATCTGTGTGAAGTTTTGCATGTTCTCCCACTGTCCACATGGGTTTCCTCTGAGTTCAGTTTTCCTCCCACTTACAAAAAAACATGCCAGTAGGTAGACTAGCTACTCGAACTAGCTACCCATAGGTGCGAAGGAGTATGAGAATGTGTATCTGGCATCCATCCAGGGTGTATTCCTGCCTCACAGTGTTCCCAGGATAGACTCCAGATCCACCATGATCCTGAACAAGTGCTTCAAGAATATGAAGGAATTGAATGGTTGATTGATTATTTATTTATTAACTTCTGCAAAGCCATTTTTAAAATTCAGAATCAGCAGCAGAAACTTTCTCATGATCTTCAGACATGTATTGACTTAGCTGTTATGTAACGTCCTCCCAGTGTGCTGAACTTCCTCATAGTCCCACATGCGCAAATAACCCAGGGTTTATGAATGGAGCTGCAGGTGTGCACTCAGGTAAATGCCCCGCCATAAAGGAAGGAGAGTTAACAATATGAATGTCAATATGTCTCTTCCTATCTGCTATTCCATTATCCTTAATCGCTTGCCACCTGTCCCTTTTAGTGTACACTAAGTTCAGGGGAAGGTTTTAGAAGACGTTAAGCAAATAAAGGCTTGTGAGGGAATATACCTTTTTAAACAGTCAAAAGTATTGGCAATGGCACAAAAAATGGATGAATATGGAAGTAGCATCTAAAATAGGCCATAAATGTTTTTGTTGTGGAAACCTTTTGAAATCTAAGATACATATATATATGAGTATTGACTACTTTCACATTACCCATAATGCTTTGCACCTTGGGGGTAACCAAAAATATAAACAAACTAAGATAACACGGTGTCGCACACTGACGGTAATCTTTCAAATTTAAACCTCCCTAAAACCTTCAAAGAAGTGTCAAAACTAAGTAAACCAAAGCTTAAAGAAACCTGCAAAGCCTTTTCTGTGGACTTCAAGAAATCAATCAGTAAAAAAGTGCTAGTAAATATTGTATCGAACACTTTTGAACATCTCTACTTCGGGTGACAGTCAGCAGCCTTCTTTGTCTGTCAACACGGTTGTTCCAACAATTACTGACCTGCAGAAGTTAAAAGATTGGCAGAAGAGCTGAGAAAGATTGATGCTGATCATAGAAAAATCCACAGTGAAATCATTTTTGCTGGGTACTGGTTATGATGAGAAAGCCGCAAGAAAATACAAAACGCTTTGTGCATGGGAACACAAGCAAGGAATTCACTCAGTCAAGTAAATACTGTAGACACAGCAGAATAGTCAAATTTATTTTTTAAGTTGATTTTGATTTCCTTCACTCTGATTTTCCTCGAGCTCATATGCTACCAGATTATGACAATCTTTGGGCTGTTAGAGGAAGCTGTTAGGCCTACAGGGTCAAATATTACATTCGGTCTACCTACATAAACACTAAAAGGCAAAGGACATGTCAGCTCATTTGTGCTTTGTTTTGGAAGTTGATCCATCAATAAAGTTGTCCTTTACAGTTCTTTGACTTGTCCTTGTTTTTCGTTTTTTGCACTTTTTATGACAACACAAAGACAGACGGGTTGTATGCTTCGTGACTTGGATCATCAGACTTTACTCCACCACTGAAGTGTGTAGAACACAGTTGCATGTTGTCTGTCGGTGTAGAATTTTGACGGCGAATTCTGTCTAACCACGCTTTTCGACGCTTAGCCTCTTTAGGTATTCTATAAAACTTTAAATCAGGAAAAGTAATTTTCCCCCATGTGAATTCGAAGAAATGACTGAGGTTATCTGACTTAGTAAGCAAATATAGCGCCTGGTTACCCCCAAGGTGCAAAGCATTATGGGTATGTGAAAGTAGTCAATACACATTGTCACTGTCTACTCTATATCTTCAAATTGCAGAATATTTTTAGATGGCATTGTGTGTTTAAACCTATTTGTTTTCAAAGTGTTGTGACAGACCTTGATGCCTTGATGATGATGATGATGATGCCTTGACCTTGATGATCTGCCCCATGGTAGGGAACGTTTTATTACATAGATTAATTAGTGTCCAAAGATGTTAGATAAGATAAGATAAGAAAACCTTTATTATCCAACAATGGGGAAATTTCCTGTTTGCAGCAGCACAGTGGATAGCAGCAGAAGAGGACATATCAAGCCACACAAGTAAAAAATATATATTTTAAAAAAATGTATATACTCACACAGGGTTAGTCAAAATTATGTTAACACGAATGGATTGTTTTTCTCCTGCAGATAGATGTACACCATGGGTGACATGTGTGTCCACGCTTTAAATGGTACTGTTACTCGCTGGTTTTTGTGTGTTGAACACGATGGCGAACAGGTTGAGACCGTCGATGTATGATGTATGTTTTGTGAATAAATGGTTTCTACCATTTAAGTGTCAACATAATTTTGACAAACTATATATAATCTCATTATCTCTAGCCGCTTTATCCTGTTCTACAGGGTCGCAGGCAAGCTGGAGCCTATCCCAGCTGACGACGGGCGAAAGGTGGGGTACACCCTGGACAAGTCGCCAGATCATCACAGGGCTGACACATACCGTAGACACAGACAACCATTCACACTCACATTCACACCTACGGTCAATTTAGAGTCACCAGTTAACCTAACCTGCATGTCTTTGGACTGTGGGGGAAACCGGAGCACCTGGAGGAAACCCACGCGGACACGGGGAGAACATGCAAACTCTGCACAGAAAGGCCCTCGCCGGCCACGGGGCTCGAACCTGGACCTTCTTGCTGTGAGGCGACAGCGCTAACCGCTATGCCACCGTGCCGCTAAATTTGAGGAATCATGAAGTAGATGAAACACACTTATTGCACATATCAGGTGGTCATAATTGCAAAAGATAAAACAGAAAAAAACAAATGCAGCAACTATTGACAGACATACAGATGTGAGTCTACTGTGAGCAGTGCTGGTCGTACAGTCTAACAGCTGCAGGAAGGAATGATCTGCGGTAACACTCCTTCACACACTTAGGGTGGAGCAACCTCCCGCTGAAGGAACTCTGCAGTCCAGTGGGTAAGTCCTGTAGGGGGTGAGAGTCATTCTCCATCATAGATGACAGCTTAGCCATCCTCCTCCTCCCACCCACTACCTCCACTGGCTCCAGGGGGCATCCCAGCACAGAGCTGGCTCTCCTGATCAGTTTGTCCAGATGATCTTTTTGACAACATGCAGTCACCTGACAGTTATACAGAAAATACAAATACTGGCCAAATAATATTGTACATGCAAAGTGAGGACCGAAAAGTTCACCAAAGACTTGCTGAGATGGTCATGTACAATGTGCTATAAGATTGTGTACTCATTGTTTCCTTTAGTCTGTAGTAATGCATTTAACTAGCTTGTTATACATAACTAACTTTTATATATATATATATATATATATATATATATATATATATATATATATACACACACAGTGGTGCTTGAAAGTTTGTGAACCCTTTAGAATTTTCTATATTTCTGCATAAATATGACCTAAAACATCATCAGATTTTCACACAAGTCCTAAAAGTAGATAAAGAGAACCCAGTTAAACAAAGGAGACAAAAATATTATACTTGGTCATTTATTTATTGAGGAAAATGATCCAATATTACATATCTGTGAGTGGCAAAAGTATGTGAACCTTTGCTTTCAGTATCTGGTGTGACCCCTTTGTGCAGCAATAACTGCAACTAAACGTTTGCGGTAACTGTTGATCAGTCCTGCACACTGGCTTGGAGGAATTTTAGCCCGTTCCTCCGTACAGAACAGCTTCAACTCTGGGATGTTGGTGGGTTTCCTCACATGAACTGCTCGCTTCAGGTCCTTCCACAACATTTCCATTGGATTAAGGTCAGGACTTTGACTTGGCCATTCCAAAACATTAGCTTTATTCTTCTTTAACCATTCTTTGGTAGAACGACTTGTGTTCTTAGGGTCGTTGTCTTGCTCCATGACCCACCTTCTCTCGAGATTCAGTTCATGGACAGTTGTCCTGACATTGTCCTTTAGAATTTGCTGCTATAATTCAGAATTCATTGTTCCATCAATGATGGCAAGCCATCCTGGCCCAGATGCAGCAAAACAGGCCCAAACCATGATACTACCACCACCATGTTTCACAGATGGGATAAGGTTCTTATGCTGGAATGCAGTGTTTTCCTTTCTCCAAACATAACGCTTCTCATTTAAACCAAAAAGTTCTATTTTGGTCTCATCCGTCCACAAAACATTTTTCCAATAGCCTTCTGGCTTGTCCACGTGATCTTTAGCAAACTGCAGATGAGCAGCAATGTTCTTTTTGGAGAGCAGTGGCTTTCTCCTTGCAACCCTGCCATGCACACCATTGTTGTTCAGTGTTCTTCTGATGGTGGACTCATGAACATTAACATTAGCCAATGTGAGAGAGGCCTTCAGTTGCTTAGAAGTTACCCTGGGGTCCTTTGTGACCTCGCCGACTATTACACGCCTTGCTCTTGGAGTGATCTTTGTTGGTCGACCACTCCTGGGGAGGGTAACAATGGTCTTGAATTTCCTCCATTTGTACACAATCTGTCTGACTGTGGATTGGTGGAGTCCAAACTCTTTAGAGATGGTTTTGTAACCTTTTCCAGCCTGATGAGCATCAACAACGCTTTTTCTGAGGTCCTCAGAAATCTCCTTTGTTTGTGCCATGATACACTTCCACAAACATGTGTTGTGAAGATCAGACTTTGATAGATCCCTGTTCTTTAAATAAAACAGGGTGCCCACTCACACCTGATTGTCATCCCATTGATTGAAAACACCTGACTCTAATTTCACCTTCAAATTAACTGCTCATCCTAGAGGTTCACATACTTTTGCCACTCACAGATATGTAATATTGGATCATTTTCCTCAATAAATAAATGACCAAGTATAATATTTTTGTCTCATTTGTTTAACTGGGTTCTCTTTATCTACTTTTAGGACTTGTGTGAAAATCTGATGATGTTTTAGGTCATATTTGTGCAGAAGTATAGAATATTCTAAAGGGTTCACAAACTTTCAAGCACCACTGTATATATATATATATATATATATATATATATATATATATATATATATATATATATAAACTAACTATTTGACTGAACACACTGGATGCTTGTGTGTGTCAGACAGACATCATGCTGTTTTGAAGATCATGTCCATCTGGAAGTGACATTGGTCTTTGCACACTCAGGTCTGCTTCACTCTGCCTGCATGCTGTGGGTGAGTTTTGGTCGTGATCTCTGACCTCAAGTCTGACCTGCTCTGGGTCACTAGTTCCTGTGAGATCCCCTTTGGTTTTTGAAAAGGAAGATGTACCTTAGTTTTTACAATTTATTTACAATCAATAATAATAAGACAGACAGAGCAAACTTAAAAAAAGGCAAAAAATCAACAGAAAATAATTTGAAAAGAACTAAAATTCAGATTTTTTTTGACAAACACGTCAAGAATTGATGTATTAATAAGGCAACTACTATGGTTCAAAAGCTTCTCAAGTAAATGAAAGGGGTCAATTATAAAAGAAAAGGGAAGGAAGGTAAGTAATTAGAAAATAATACAGTATATCACTTTCAGAAAATGAAATACAAACTATGAAATTGATATCGGTTTTATTTTGGGGCCAAAAGGTTGCTGGTTCGATTCCCATGGCCAGTAGGAATGGCTGAAGTGCCCTTGAGCAAAGCACCTAACCCCCAACTACTCCCCAGGCTGCTCTGGGTATGTTGTACATCAGTCTGGATAAGAGCATCTGCTAAATGCCTGTAATGTAATCTAATTTTTTTTCACAATAAAGATCTTAACATGTATTATTTAGCAGTTTTCATAAAACTGCTAAATAAAATAAAATTGTAAAAAAAAATAATAAAATTGATATTTGGTTTCAATAAACTTCATTTTCTCTTAGGGGTACACAAATTTCTACTTTTACTTAATACAATAGAGATGAGCAAGATGATGATGATATAATATTGATATTGTGATAAATTGATTTAAAAAATGAATTTAAGCCAAGAAGACAAATAAAGGCTTCTTGGCTTAAATACATTTTTCTGAGATAACTTAAAAAAACAACAACCCAGCTTTCTACTTTTTGAGTTTTTAAAAATAATAAAATGTAAAAAAGTACCAGTTTTTAACATTTTTCCCAAATTGAATTTTGTCAGCAATTAAAAAAAATAGCAGTGAAATAATTATTTAAAGGTTTATTTTAAAATGCAACACTACTCTTTGGCTGGCAGTTTGTTAAGAAACCTATAGAGCAAGATACATATTGTGTACCATACAGGCTTGTAGTACTCAAGTCCAACTCATGCCCTAATTTTAAGGACTCCTGACTCGACTTATACTTGAGCACTGATGACTCGGACTTGGACTCATGCATTTAACTGCATTTGGACTCGTAAATTGGAGACGAGGACTCAGATTTTTTCTTTATTTTTTGTAGCATGTCATAATAATTTGGCATAAGATATTTATATCTACATTAATTTTTGTACTAATTTCACACAAGAGTGTCACACCTGCGTGTGCATCAGATAGATTCTCGGGCATGCTCTGGACAGCGCACACGCCAAGCGGACTCTTGGGCACACCGTAAACGACTTGCACCTGCACAGGATTAAGGCACAATCATTGGGCTGATATAAAAACTGTGAAAACACACTTACTTTGCGAAGTATTGAGTTGCATTGCTGACACATGACCGAGCCTTATTTCCTTGTTTGGGTTCCTGATCCCTGATTTCCTGTTTCTTGTCTTTAATTCTGCCGAGTCTACGATAGCCTGTTTGTGCCTCACTTGACCTATTGCCTGTTTCACTGTTTTACAATTTTGCCTGCCGCTCTGGATTGTTTACCGTCTTCACTTGTATTAATAAACACACCTTCTGCATTTACATCCGTCTCCCAACCATCTCTGACAGAATACTTCACACTCCCTGATAAAGAGAAGCACATTCACCTGTTTATACGTCATGTTCAGGAACAAACTAATGTTAAAGGTGCTGAAACAGCCATCGTCAAATGGTGCGGTTGAGGTGTAGGACTCAACTCGGACTCGACTTGGATCAATAATGGACTCGACTCAGACTCAAAATTTTCTTTAATGAGTAGGACTTGGGGCGGCACGGTGGTGTAGTGGTTAGCACTGTTGCCTCACAGCAAGAAGGTCCGGGTTCGAGCCCCGTGGCCGGCGAGGGCCTTTCTGTGCGGAGTTTGCATGTTCTCCTCGTGTCCGCGTGGGTTTCCTCCGGGTGCTCCGGTTTCCCTCACAGTCCAAAGACATGCAGGTTATGTTAACTGGTGACTCTAAATTGACCGTAGGTGTGAATGGTTGTCTGTGTCTATGTGTCAGCCCTGTGATGACCTGGCGACTTGTCCAGGGTGTACCCCGCCTTTCGCCCGTAGTCAGCTGGGATAGGCTCCAGCTTGCCTGCGACCCTGTAGAACAGGATAAGGCGGCTACAGATAATGAGATGAGATGAGTAGGACTTGACTCGGACTTAAACACTGGGGACTCGAGACTGGACTCAGACTTGAGGCTTAGTGACTCGACTACAACACTGGTATCGTACAAGTGTCTTAAAATATTGTGATTATGATTTTTTTTATCATATCACCCATCCCTCCTTTATGAAAGAATATTCAGTATGTGCAATCCAATATAAAACCAAAGTGTCACGGGTTGCCTTTTTTAGATCCTCTTTGTTTTAAATATGATTTAATTTTAAGACTTTGCACTCATTTTTCCAGATCCAGAATGTAAATTATAGGTTATACAAAACTGCCAAGCTCCAGTGTATACCAAGAGGAGACCATCTCTATGTTGCGCAGTACATTGTGTAACACAGTGTGAACGGCCATGTAACCATGTGACTAGTCCTGTCCTCAGGGATCCCTGACCACTTAAGGCACATAGCATTACTCGAGCTGTGAGTCTTCCCAGGTGTTGGACACACCTATATGTTATGTTATGCCCTTAGGACGCAGTGGTCCTCCTAAAATGTAATGTAGCAATTAAATGATAAACAGTAATGCAATAGAATGCATGAGCTAAACTCAGAGATGAAAAGGAAATATAGGATACAGAGATGAGCATAAGGTGATTAAAAACTACACAAAGATGGGGGCGTCGTGGCTCAGGTGGTTAAGGCGCCATACCATGAATGCGGGCGACCCGGGTTCGATTCCGGCCCGAGGTCATTTCCCGATCCCTTCCCGTCTCTCTCCCGCTCATTTCCTGTCTCTACACTGTCCTATCCAATAAAGGTGCAAAAAGCCCAAAAAAATATCTTTAAAAAAAAAAAAACTACACAAAGATATAAGACAATTAAATATTTTAAAAAGTAGAATAAGGCCCACTTTACACGGGGACGGTCTGAAACAAAAACGCAAAAGTCCGTTTTCGTTCTCACTTTTTTTCCACGTCTACACGACCGTTTTCAAGGAGGAAATCTGCGTCTATACGGTGACGCATAAATGTGTGGAATTCAATTGGATGTGCATGCCAGGCGGCTAGGTGGTGCTGTGAAAGACCTCCGCTATGTCTGCACGCATGCGCAACGTCTTCCGTCTTGTCTGATCTGCACACCTGCGCCGCGAAAACTTTGACTACTCTGGCTATGGTAAGTAAGAAAGTAAGTAAAAAAGTAAGAGCATACTATACCCGCCTCTGTTCATTAACGGTATACGTGCAGATTCGGTATAGATGTTCAAAGGACTCCTGGACGTTTATTAAAGCTGCCAGAGCAGCTTGAAGGTCCGTTGGATCGATGTAATCAGACATGCTCTTACTTTTTTACTTACTTTCTTACTTCCCGGGCTGGCATGTACAGTATATGACATATGTATGACGTAAACGCGTACCCGACGTGAGCAGATCCGAGCAGAGTTTCGCGTATTGGGTAGTTTAGACGGATATGCAACGGGGGCTGTTTTTAACTTATCCACTCTGGAAGGCGTTTTCAATTTTTTCCGTTTTTCAGCCTCAGAAACGCCGTCCCCGTGTAGACGAAAGGCACTTCCGATAAAATATTTAGTCGTTTTTACCCGACAGCGTCCTTGTGTAAACAGGCCCTAAAGCCCTGTGATAGATTGGCAAGCTGCCCAGGGTGTACCCTACCTCTCAACCAAAGTCAGCTGGGATTGGCTCCAGCTTCCTCCATGACTCTGGTGGATATGTGGTATAGAAATAGATGGAAGGATGGGAAAAGTAAAATAAATAAAACACTTTCAAAGAATTAAATAATAAATAATAAAACTATTAAATGGCTTTTTAAATTATTACAAAACTTTAAAAAGCAAAATAAATGGCAAAAATACTTTTCATATCTAAGGCAATTTCGAGCAGACTATATACGGCAGGCAAGAAAAATCCACTTTTATTGGACATACAAGTTACCAGCTTGGACCCTTATGCTTTATTCTTCGTGTGCATGTGAAGTCATGCCTATTTTCCAAACCGGAAGTCCGCCATGTTGGATGATGACAACAACCAAGATAGTGGCACTTCACATGTGAGCTGCTGCAATGCTTCGTGAGTTTCTTTGGATTTCATTGCCTTTGAAGAAAGACAGTGTCAACTTTGTGTGCAGGATGTAATTGCAGTAATAATGCTACTCATGACAAAGAGAAACAATTCTCCAGGATTCCCAAAATAATTAAAAATGGCAACAAAACAGACGAAGAGCTGTCCAGAGAACGCTGTGCGTCCGCTGTGGTTCAAAAACGTATATCGTAAGGACTTAACTGAGGAAAAAGCTATTTACACCCGCATGTGTGGTGACTAGTTCATTGCTAATTAAAGCTGTGTTTTCTGCTGATTTAAATTGAACTTTTGAGCTTTAGTGCGAACACACTGCTTTTCAACTTGCAGGAGCACCAGCAAGCCTATGCGATAAAACAAATCCAGATTGGGCACCAACACTCAAATTATGACACAATGAGATCAAGACGAAAACTCATCTCACAGTATCAAGAAGCAATAGGAGAAATGAAAGATCTGCCAAGAAAGCCAGATTAGAAGCAGTGCAAGCCTTAGTGAGTTTGGATACACTAGGACGGGGTGGCCAACCAGTTGGAGACCAAGAGCCACATTTTTTACTGTATTACCGCAAAGAGCCACATCATACACATGGGCACACGAACATCACCCATCTCTTCCTCTTTCTCTCTCTCTCTCACACACACACACACACACACACACACACACACACACACACACACACCTCTGATCAGCCAGATTAATAGTAAATGTCACACACCAACATATTTACTCCTACAGTACTAAGACCACAGGCTGAGGCCAGTCATTTTTAACAATGAACATTGTGTGCACTTACTATGCATGCTGCTTAGTGGGACTCATGGCATTACCAAAAAAAAGCCACACTATACACATGACTGCACATGAACATCGCCCGCCCCCCCCTCGCTCTCTCTCTCTCTCACAGACACACACGCACACGCACCTCTGCTCAGCCAGATTAATAGTAAATGTCACACGCCAACATGAGAGAAATTTACTCCTTCAGTCAGTACTAATACCACAGGCCAGTCATTTACAGCAATCAATATTGTGTGCACTTACTATGCATGTTGCTTAGTGGGACTTCTGACATTCCTTGCCTTGAACAATCCTCTTCAAATCTGCCTTGTATTCCGTCGTTGCCACTCGAAGCAGTTCTTTCACATGGGTGTCAGTCAGAACAGAACGATGCTTTGACTTCACATGTTTCATGGTAGAGAACACAGACTCGCAGACGTATGTTGACCCAAACATTGACAGTATCTTAAGCGCAGCCCGTTTCACATTCGGGTATTTTTCCAATGGCACACTTTTCCAAAACTCACTGGTGCCTTCCCTCAAAATAGGTTTCAGTTGGTCTTCCTCACGAAGATCGATCATCTCCAGCTCAGCCGCAGCCTCATCTGTGACAAGCGGGGCTTTCAAACAGTCCATCTCCGCATTGAATGGGTCGATGAGGAACGTAACCTGTGGCCTTTTCAGTTGTATATCACGGAACCGGGTTACAAAGCTTTCGTGCAGGTTTTCAATTAGTGTTGCATATCTGGCTCCTTGCTTATTCAGGGAGGCGGGAAGCTTTGAAATGAGCTAATGACGACTGACATATAAGGCAGAATGGCTTGCCATTACGTTCAACAAAAAAGTATAAACGCTCCCACTCTGTTAAAAATGTCCTATGTTCGTCTTCATATTTTCGTTTTGCTGTGCATTTTTTCATTGCCATTTTGAGAGGCTACTTGACACAAGATACACCTTGCCCAAAAACTTAGCGATTATCTCACGCACATGCGCATTTGACATGACCTGAAAATACCGTAATATACCCAAGCAAAGCGAAGATGCATTTGACGAAAATACCATACTGAACTCAAGCAAAGCGCACACGCACATAAAAAAAAAACACAAACACAAACTTCGATATGAACGTAAGAGCCACATGACACCGGGCAAAGAGCCGCATGCGGCTCGCGAGCCGCGGGTTGGCCACCCAAGCACTAGGAGAACAATGTGGGTCAACTTTGCCAGGTGAGATATTAGTGATGCCGTTCCAGTAAACCAGTAAATTTGTTTTACTTATGCACTTTTTTCTTTTTTTTGTAGAATGAGAGAGTTCACAATATCAGGGTATTCAATCGGTGGTAATGAGGCTAAATCCTCTGTATAATTGAATGGCTTTAACACATACGGCTCAAAGCCATGAATTTCACCTTTTTCTCTGAATCTTGACTTCGCAGAGGACTCCAGAGAATCATAATATTTCAAGAAAGTCGGAGATGCATTACAGCTATAGTTCGCATGAGACAGCATTTTGGATTTGTATATCATCCAACATGGCGGCGGATGCATTCGTCACATTATTTTGTCACGTGGTTGCACACAAAGAATTGAGCATAATGAGAACAGCAGAGCAGAGGGTATTTAAGATAGATAATCTAACAAAAAAAAAAACATAGAAAGCCTTGTTATCTTCACAGCTCTGACTCGACAGCTTCTTGGATGTTTGTATAGAGCCCATCAAGCGGTCTGCATGTTGTTATTGGCCCTAGTTCAGGGAAGTGTCAAGATCATAAATGGCTGAAGGATGAGGTGGGCAGTTGCACCTTCATTCACCACTGATGATTTACCTCTTCACCTTTCTGTTCCTCTCAAGACACTCCTCATAACCTCATAATCTCACAAGCACCTGTTTAAAGCTGGACTTTGACAACAGCTGGATGTGTTCTTCTATGCAGTTGGTGGATCAAAAAAAGAATCACGGTACAATGAAGCGTAGGCTCTCGAGGAAGTGTACCAAGTAGTTTATACATTTCTAGCCTTGTGTCTACCTCATGGGCCTTTTGCCTACTTCTTGTTTGTTGCAGATGTTGTTATGTTGATAAGGTTATTATCGTGGCGGTACAGTGTGACCTATTAGGGTGTCCACCTCCACCCATGGTCTACGCCTGAAGGGGTTCATCCCTGATAACTCTATCCCAGAGTATAGACATGGGCCAAGTAGGAGGAGGCCCTTGATTATCAGGTTCTGTACATGAACAGCTGGCCATCTGGATCTCTTTCCTCTGAACATGAGAGGGCAGGGCTATTACCTCCCTCTCAATTACTGGCTTTTAATGATTGGTCAGTGGGAATCACATAATGTAGAAATGGGTAGGTATTAGGTAATACAAAACAAAATGCTGAACTAATAACCCAAGTGGTTTTTTTTTCCATGGTTCCCACAGATGGCTTCCATGGCATCCATTCATTACATTTTAGAAAACCTGTGCCAGTAGATGTGTACCTGTGTATTCGACTGTATGCCAACAAAACTTATGACCCATGATATAGTGATGTAGGTTTTTTGAGGCTTGGTTTAAACAAGTTTCATGTTACCAGGATTCAGTTCATTCAGAATTCAGGATCATTGTGGAACCAATTATCCTGAGGCATTTTCCAAGAAGCCTTAAGGCTCACTCTCCAAAACAATGCTTGACTTTGCCCATCCGTCAGTCAGGTGCTTGCCCAGCTATGGCAAGGTTAATTTTCAAGCTCGGAAAATCAGGTACTCTGTCTATAAAATCTGATTAAAGCAGCCAATGTACATTAACTATTTTAGTGAGGGAGTGTGAAACAAGAGCAATGAATGTCATAGGCTCAGGAGCCTTGGCTTCAGTCCGAATCCGTGTGAAGAGCCACGAAAGCCGGGAAACCGCAGCGACCATTGGCTCTTTCAATCATTCACCCACAGGAATGTCTTTCTTCCTCATGCCCCTCTGAGCTTCGTCTTGCTGGACATTTCTCACCTAACCAGCGAATTCTTGGTTGAACAAACAAGGAAAGACTTTTTCTCTTGCTTTGAGCTGCAGAAGCCCTTTGCTCTTTAGTCCTCTGTCCTCTGTTTTTCCCTAACTCGCTTAAAAACAATCCCACTAATCCCAATATTTTTGTCTTGTGATAATCATAGCAAAGGCTAGTTTATAATTTATTGTTGGTACTCTATGAAACTTATTGGAAAAAAAACCCACACGAATGGGTCAATTTAGTCATTCATTTTAGGTAAGACATTATTTTAGCACTTGTGTGTTCATGGTGTTGTGGAATGTACCACAAAATCATAGCGTATGACAGTGGACAACGAGACGACTTTTTTTTAATTTCTCATCTCATCTCATTATCTCTAGCCGCTTTATCCTTCTACAGGGTCACAGGCAAGCTGGAGCCTATCCCAGCTGACTACGGGCGAAAGGCGGGGTACACCCTGGACAAGTCGCCAGGTCATCACAGGGCTGACACATAGATACAGACAGCCATTCACACTCACATTCACACCTACGCTCAATTTCGAGTCACCAGTTAACCTAACCTGCATGTCTTTGGACTGTGGGGGAAACCGGAGCACCCGGAGGAAACCCACGCGGACACGGGGAGAACATGCAAACTCCACACAGAAAGGCCCTCGCCGGCCCCGGGGCTTGAACCCAGGACCTTCTTGCTGTGAGGCGACAGCGCTAACCACTACACCACCGTGCCGCCCCTTTTTTTTTATTTTTAATTTTTTTTTATTCCAAGTGTGTGTCAAGCAACTGGAAGACAACAACTCTACTTATGCTGCATTCAAGGTGAAGTTGCAACTTGTAATTCCCCACCTAGAACTGGCAAAAGCCACCAAAAACGCCTCTTCGACTTCAAATTTCAACTTGTCAACTTGAGATAATCATCTCAACTACATACCAGTTCCTGCCCTGTTTATGGAGTGACATAAAATCAACATGGTTGCTCACACTGAGCAGTGTAAAGTCTCCCTTCTCTACTTTTAAATTAGAACAGTATTGGCTTTAGATCAGTTAATATACAGACACAGTACTTGGTTTAAATCTAGAACATTTGACCATACTTATCGTTGTTTTGAGAAGGTAATCATCAACATTGGAGTGATCACTAACATTTGCTGGCTAGCTTGTTGCTTACACTACTTGCTATTGTCTGCTGTTGCTGCGATTTCTATCTAAAGTGTTACATGAATGTTTGAAGTTCAGTATAGAGGGTATGCATTGATGTCAGTTTCCTACAGGAACACACCCCCTCAGTTAGACTGAGTGGCAAAACATTCTGCAACATGGTTGGTGCTAGTAAAGGAAACAATGAAACTGGGAGTAAAGAAGACGATTACTTGCTTAAATTACAAGCAGTTGGACTTGACAGTGATCTTTACACTCTTCCAAAAAACCAATGGTGCATGGGTATTGACATCAATAAAATCTATCTATCAATAAACTATCTATCTATCTATCTATCTATCTATCTATCTATCTATCTATCTATCTATCTATCTATCTATCTATCTATCTATCTATCCCACAAAGCAGGATTACAATGATAGTGTAAGAGTGTTATTCAGCCACCCATAAGCATGTCAATAATAAACAAAATTTCAACACACTTTGTGGAAACTTTGAAAGTTATCTGGCTAACTGTTTAAACTTGCTTTGTGGAATACCCCTTATAAGGAAAACTGGGTTTGTCTTGGCTGGCTAACACTATATAACCATTTCCACCCTTTCTTTGTAAAAGAAACAACACTTATCATGGATGATTTTTAATAAATGCTGACACAAATTTTAGTGTAACTAAAAAGCTACACAGAGTATAAATATTAGATGGTAAGCATTTAAATGATGAGTAGTCAATACAGGATGTAATTTAATGTATGATTTTATCCAAAAAAATGCAGCATACCTGACACAAAATTGTGACTGCAAATTCTTTTTTTTTTTGCCTGGATTCTAGTTGTTTCTACGAATTACAATGATACATTTGATCCTTCTTTCTGTAGCTTTCAGGAGTGCAAATTATTGTTGAATCTATTTGTACAGTCAATCTCCTAGCAGCTCTTTCCCTTTTTAGATGTGTTTTCATGGTATACAGTGTCTTGCAAAAGTATTCATCCCCTTTGGTGTTTGTCCTGTTTTGTCGCATTACAACTGGAATTAAAATAGTTTTTTGGGGGGTTAGCACCATTTGATTTACACAACATGCCTACCACTTTAAAGGCGAAAATTGTTGTTTTATTGTGACACAAACAATAATTAAAATGAAAAAAACAAAAACAGAAATCTGGAGTGTGCATAGGTATTCACCCCAAAGTCAATACTTTGTAGAGCCACCTTTTGCTGCAATTACAGCTGCAAGTCTCTTGGGGTATGTCTCTATTAGCTTAGCACATCTAGCCACTAGGATTTTTGCCCATTCCTCAAGGCAAAACTGCTCCAACTCCTTCAAGTTAGATGGGTTGTGTTGGTGTACAGCAATCTTCAAGTTATGCCACAGATTCTCAGTTGGATTGAGGTCTGGGCTTTGATTAGGCCAGTCCAAGATATTTAAATGTTTCCCTTTAAACCACTCCAGTGTAGCTTTAGCAGTATGTTTAGGGTAATTGTCCGGCTGGAACGTGAACCTTCATCCCAGTCACAAGCCTCTGGCTGACTCAAACAGGTTTTCCTCCAGAATTGCCCTGTATTTAGTGCCATCCATCTTTCCTTCAATCCTGACCAGCTTTCCTGTCCCTGCAAATGAAAAATATCCCCATAGCATGATGCTGCCACCACCATGCTTCACTGTAGGAATGGTGTTCTGAGGGCGTTGGGTTTGCGCCACACATGGCATTTCCCATGATGGCCAAAAAGATAAATTTTAGTCTCATTTGACCAGAGAATCTTCATCTATGTGTTTGGAGAGTCTGCCACATGCTGTTGGGTAAACTCCAAATGTGTTTTCTTAAGCAATGGCTTTTTTCTGGTCACTCTTCCATAAAGCCCCACTCTGTGGAGTGTACGGCTTAAAGTGGTCCTATGGACAGATACTCCCATCTCCACTGTGGATCTTTGCAGCTCCTTCAGTGTTATCTTTGGTGTCTTTGTTGCATCTCTGATTAATGCCCTCCTTGCCTGGTCTGTGAGTTTTGGTGGGCAGCCTTCTCTTGTCAGGTTTGTAGTGGTGACATATTCTTTCCATTTTGCCATAATGAATTTAATGATGCTCCCTGAGATGTACAAAGTTTGAGAATTTTTTTATAACCCAACCCTGATCTATACTTCTCCACAACTTTGTCTCTGACCTGTTTGGAGGCTCCTTGGTTTTCATGTTGCTTGCTTAGTAGTGTAGCAGAGTCAGGGTCCTTCCAGAACAGGTTGATTTATACAGATATCATGTGAGAGATCATATGACACTTTGATTGCACACAGGCGAATCTTAATCAACTAATTATATGATTTATGAAGTGAATTGGTTGGACCAGCTCTTATTTAAGGGTTTCATATGAAAGGGGGTGAATACCTATGCACACTCAAGATTTCTGTTTTTTCATCTTAATTATTGTTTGTGTCACAATAAAAAAAAATAATGTACACCTTTAAAGCTGTAGGCATGTTGTGTAAATCAAATGGTGCTAACCCCCCAAAAATCCATTTTAATTCCAGCTTGTAATGCAACAAAACAGGACAAACACCAAGGGGGAAGAATACTTTTGCAAGACACTGTATGCTGGCATGTGTATGCAGGCATATACAAATAGAAGGCTAGGACTAGCTGGTCATTCTTAGTTATCATCAGGAACTTCTAGCAAGCCAGCTGGTACTTTGGGAACCACTACACGGCCACAGGGGGAGAGGTCGCCCTCCAATGACCCTTGTTGTTACATTAAAAGGATACTTGGGATTGGAGAACACCACTGAGCTGGCGAAATGTATGAGGGACAGAGATGAATGGAAGAAGAGGCTTGTGGCTCAGCTGAGGCTGAATTGGTAATGATTTTGTGGTATTTGAGCTGAACACTAACTCTGCCAGTAGTGTTTTTACATTACATTAATGGCATTTAGCAGTCTCTCTTATCCAGAGCGATGTACAACATACCCAGAGCAGCCTGGGGAGCAGTTAGGGGTTAGGTGCCTTGCTCAAGGGCACTTCAGCCATTCCTGCTGGTCCAGGGAATTGAACCGGTGACCTTTTGGTCCCAAAGCTGCTTCTCTAACAATTAAGCCATGGCTTCCCTATTTTTGCCACTCAGCATACAGTGATGTCACATGCATACCCTCTATAGCAGAACAATACCAATGTCTACTTTTATTTTAATATTAAAATAAAAAGCTACTTGTCCACAAAGTGTGACCTGCCATGTCTTAAAACATTGATTCTTTTCAAAGATTTATCCTCAACTTTTCTCCTCAACACTGACTTTGTGGCCATGCTGATCAGAAAAACCTGCAACTCAAAATGACGTAAGAACTTTCAAGGCTTTCACCTGTTCAGACATCACATGATCAGGTATCCCCCCATTAGATAAGGTTTGGTCATTGCCCCAAACCACAAATAGGCCTACCCCTTCTTTGTCTCCTCTGTTACCGATTTCTAGTCTGCGTTACAGTGACAAATCAAGTGGTCCACCGCCAAACCTGCTGACTCAGGATGCCTCTTCTAAATTCATTTAATCAGAACAGCTTTAGCTTCTCACGGCCTGTCGGTCATTCCCCTTTGATCGACTGCTGCTGACCGGAGAGGCTTGGAAAGCCCTTAGCGCTCACTGCGAGTCTTTGTAGCCCTTCCAGGTGGGATGCAGATAGCTAGAATCACACAACAGAAGGAAGAATGGAGAGCCCTCCATACTCTCTGCTCTTGCCTGAGTGACCCTCAACTATCAAAAATAGCAGGCTGAATCATTTGGATGAAAAGGGAAGGCTGAAAGGGACTTTCTCGTGAGCCGAACCAATAAAAGCTTTTGTGTAATATTTTGAGTTAATGTTTCAAGGCATTGTTTTATGAAGCCATGTTAGATTCCTGTGTGACTCATATAGGAAAGTGTGAACATGCCAGTGTTGCTATTAAGGAATGAAAAGAGTCATACTTTTGGTTCTTCTCAAGAGACCCTCAAGGTTAGTGAGTAATGTTTTGTAACGGTGAATTATTCACAAAGGTCGTATTTAGGGCAGAAATCTGACTCAGTCATACTATTTGTAGAGTGTTATTTGTAGATTTTATTGTAGCCTGCTTCACTTATATTGTTTTTTTTTGTACACTGCATCAAAACTTCTTAAATGTCATGTGGACTGTATGTATATCTCTATTTGTTTTTAAGGAATGTGTTATAAATATTCAGCAGCATTGCCTTTGCATTATACTTTTAGTTTCAGTATTTCTCAAAGCACACTTTGCACCCAAGACATTGTTAGCCTGTGAAAGTGATAAGCAAGCCCCTTTCCCATGCCTCTGCGCACTTATCATTAACTAACCTCTATGAAAGAGTCTGAATGTTTTCATGCTTTTTAGAAGCAGAGGTCATTCCAGTGTAAGTGACAAACTACATATGTAGCGCAGTGTGAAGAAAGTCATTGATTGACGAGTCATGAGTTTTGGGCTTGTGGCTTCATTTGCTCTTGGTTCAGCAGTTTTGAGAGATGCAAAGGATATCTTGAGGATACAATAAACCAGGAGAAAGAACAAAATACTGATAAACCAACAGAAAATAATTTCTTGGAGGTTTGTCTAATAGCCTATTTGATAGAGATGGGTAACACTGATTTGATGCCGTAACTACCGCCATATAGGAAAAATTGCATTAAATGTTTATCATTTGGTCGAAGTCGGACCACTGCTGCATTTTCACAATGATATAAGTGACCCTACACTGCAAACAACAGTATTTATAGATTAATCTTGTGAAACATGCCAACTGGGTTAGGTGAATGGATAGGATTTTTTTCAGTATTCAAATGGAAGACAGCAAAAATGCCTTTTCATACTTTCACCTCCCATGAATAAGGCCTTGACTCAAAACAGCACTGTGCTTTCGATCCTTTTGATATCATTAATCTTTTCCCTGACATCATTGATTAAGTGCCTGACTAATGATGATTTAGTGTCCCTAATTTATCAAAGCTGCATTGTTTACCTCAAATATCAGTCACATTGCTTGGCTTAAGGAAACTTGATTAACTGCAAGCTTACATGCAGCTTGTTAGGCGGTCTGTCACTTTGAGTAAAACCTTGCATTCTGTGGCAGAGGACTATTCATTCTCCTTTCTTGCAGGTCGGTGCCCTCTGATTGCTTACACACACAGTGTTGTGTTGCTCCTCTCACGTTGCGGTCCGTGTTGTTTTTCAGCTGAGTGCAGCTGCCCTTAGCTCGGGCCTGATAGCGACCGGCCTTTCATCCTCCCACGCAGTGATACGGCGGCTTTGGCCTTTGTTCTCAGAGGTCGCTCCCAGTCCGATGCACTAGTGACTCGACAGAAAAAAAAACCCGCTCTACCTCCAGATCTTTCACCCCAAAGAGAAAATAGACAAGGACAAAAGGAAATTTGACCCAATTGCCCATGTCTAATGGAAAGGGACACATCAGCTGATTGTCTATAGCTTTCTACAACTGTAAATGGCTATACAAGACCAACCTGGAGGAAGATTTTTGTTTTGTTTTGTTTTACCTTATATGCATTGTTCAAAAAGAACTGATATGGTGATATAAGTGAGAATTCATGAGTTTCGACATTTGAATAGTTGGTCCAAAAAAGTCTCTCAAAGGTCAAATCTCACAGGTATTTGGAAAGCAATTTCTGACACAGGAAGTGAACTGTGTGTGTGTGTGTGTGTGTGTGTGTGTGTGTGTGTGTGTTCAGAAGGCCTAAACAGCTACAGGTGTTTAGTAGCAATTGAACTGGGGGTAGCAGGGCTTGACAGGATTCAAGGTGTTGTGTCTGAGAGTAAGCAGTAGTCCCTCTAAGCAAAATGCTGGGAGAGGTGGTGGTGGTGAGGATGGGAGGGGGGTCGGAGAGGAGATCAAGGGTAACCCGGGACATATTGGAGGTCAGCATTCTAACACCCAACTTCGCCTGGCAACCAGTCCTGGAATGTTCTCACGGGCTGTGCAGGGGAAGTCGGGAGCCCCCAGACAATTGGTTGAGAGTTAATATTGGCCTTCCGGGCCAAAGGTTAAATTTGGGGAGGTCAGGCAGGAGTGCTGGAATGAGCCAGTTTGTAGAAGCGCTGCCTTGGTTTTTATAAACTGTTCCTCAGAAGTGCTCACAGAAGGAAGGAGCGAGAGAGAAGAGTAATGTTCCCCCTGCTCTAGAACACCCATTGGGCAACAGCTGGCCTTGGAATTGGGTTACCTCCTTCACACTGTACAAGAGGATAACGCAACACTGTCAGCCATATGCAGACAGATGTTCATGCCATAAACTGACTTATTCTTCCGACTTGGACTGGAGGAACATAAAATATTTATTTATGACAGCACGAAGTGAGATCAGCATTTTAAAAGCATTTAAAGTAGTTCTGGCTGTAACATAAATGATAAGTTTATATTAATGTGCTCTTTTTAATACGTTATTATTCCTTTAGTAAGAGATCAGACATTGATACTTGTATTGTGGACACCCCAGATAATCTAAACCTAATAAATATGGAATTTAAAAAGTGTGCTTTTGGTTAAAGACAAATGTATCATCATTGATATCATGACTCTTTCTGTTATGGAAGGAGTCTCCAGTGTCTGAGGTTTGTAACTGTTAAATGCTTCTTCAGGACAAAGAAGTTTGTGCTTTCTGGTTTCTCGGTAACATGACAAAGCGACATATTTTTCTTCAAGAGTAACAGAGTAACGGTGCTATCATTTTATGTTCCCAGTCTTTTGAATTGTAAATTGGTATTCTTTCTTTCTTTCTTTCTTTCTTTCTTTCTTTCTTTCTTTCTTTCTTTCTTTCTTTCTTTCTTTCTTTCTTTCTTTCTTTCTTTCTTTCTTTCTTTCTTTCTTTCTTTCAATTATTCATCAGGCCTCACTTTGCCTGCATGATCTTCAGATTTCCAGGAATGATTGACAGCATCTTTCTTCAGTAGCCGTGCAGCAGGATCTTAAGAGCCCACCCCCTTTGCTTGGGCTCATGTTTCCCTAAAGAGCTGCAATGCATGAATGGTGCCCTCTTCATATCAGTAGCTCCCTCCTTCATTCACAATTTCTTTACGCCATTAGTCATCTGACCTACACTGTTCAAACAGGGGTGGATGCCAAGATGGCAGAACACAAAACTTTTAGTGTTAGTGCTTTTTATCAATATTTACCTAAGGTTCATTTCCTACTGAAGGTGTCAGAGTAAAGGATATAGAGTAAATGTAAACAGCTCAGAGTCCTCCAACAACTTGGCCCAGGGAAGTCAGGGAGGAAACACAAGAAAATATCTACAGATACTTTATGTAGATCAGCATAACAGTCAGTCTTACACAGTGTTTGTTTTTCCAGGTCAACTTTTTCAACATTTATCCGAGTGCTGCATATAACCAAGACGAAGTTTTGCAGTTCAGCAATACATTAGCACTTGTTAGTCCTTATCATTTCATTGCACTGTATCCCAGTCATAAAATATTCTTCAGAAGAGAAATATCAAAGAGACCTTACCTTTTTATGGAGTTGAGCATGCATGGTTATCAAGAACAAAGCTCTATTCTCTGTGTCTATTCAGGAATGTTTTACTATAGGGTGTGTACCCTTGGGGCCTCTTAATAATGCATTTAAGTCTGAAACAAGTTGGTCTGGAGAAAAGAAAAAAAAAACGAAAACCACTGTCATATTTACACAACTCAATAATGATGGCGGTATCACTCATCACCTCTGTGTCGTTCTTCTCCTTTCATTATTTCAAAGTTTGAGTGATTGTCTGGATCGTTGACCCAGCTACAAGCAAACGGAAGGATAGACCAGCCTAAACAGAACCAGCAGCTTTGTAGGCCTTGAATGCAGGGTTGCCTGACTTGCAGTTTATCCGCTAGGTCAGGCTTCTTTGGAACAAGGTTGTGGGTAGAAAAACAAGTCCACAGCTGGCATTAAAAATCATCTGTGGCTGTCAAGATGTTATTTGAAAGAAAATAATGGGAATGAAAATGAAACAATTTCTACAAATGTAATGTATGGCAAACAAAGGAAAAAGTGCATATAGTTTATCTATAATGTACAGGATTTCTCTTGTAAAACATTATGCAAAGATTTGAAGAAAGAAACGGGGATTATGGAGTGGATAATGATTTTTCTGGGTGATGATTAAAAAGTGTCTAGTAGATACTGCAAATCAAAAATGCATGCACACCATGGTGAACTAATTTATTATGCAAAGTATGAAAAAAAAGAAGAGAAATGCATCTCCCTTTCCTACTGCCAAACCTTTTGGACCATATTGAGTTTGTTGGACTTAGGAACCCCTGCTTGGATATGCTTCTCTGACAAATGAGTGCAGTACATGCTAAAAAGCAACCTAGGATCTGATCCCAGGTTAGTATCCTGGCCTCTGCTTGACTCATAGTACCTGGTCTGATTCTTAAACCTGGCGTGACCTGAAGCAAGCCAAAACAAGCATGGTGGCCATTACATCCTTGTCACCTCCCTGTCCTGTACCATTCTCAATGACAGAGGGATGTTTTGAACATCTCACCTTTGACAGCTGACCCCTGTAGTTGTCGGAGGGCTAACTGATGACAAAATAAGGAGGAAGAAAAGACTACCTTTGGGAATAGTCCTCCCCTAATGGCTAAAAGTTCTCCCATGGGTACTAATAGTGTTAACAAGTAAAGAAAGCTAGCATTATGCTAAATGCGCCTCAGTAGCTTGCTACTGTTGAATTCCTAGTTGAACTGCTTCTGTCATGAACTGTGAGCAAATGATGAAAATTAAATAACTTCCCTTTTTATAATGCATCGAAGGAAGGTGTTGTAAATATGAATATTAATTAGCACTTTTGAATGTAATTTAGCGATAACTAACTAGGTTTACAGACCTTTATCTATGTCATCAATATCTTTCCCTCAAACAGTGTTGGTCCTTGAACTAAAATGTTGTCCTATAGTGTTGACCCTGGATAGTGGAGTTCAAATAAACAAATCCAATCTGTCAAAAATACACATCACTGGCAATTTAGAATAAAGTAGGTCATGATTATAACAGTAATAACCGACTAATAATATACAGAGACCACTTAAATTACTATTAAAACAACACATATGAACAGCAGCTATTTAGGTATAAAAGTAACAATGGTACTGTGGCATCTTGTCTCATATATATGTTTTTTTTTTATAAACTATAACATAAACTTGACATTTCAAATCATCAGTAGTGCAGTGTCACTCTGGAGCATTAACACATCCTTGGACAGAGAAAAAAACAAGGGTGTCAAATATTTTGTTCTTATCAGGGACTGACAGAGGTAAACCCCTTATGTTTCACAAGAATAAGCCCAGAAACATCAGATTAAATAATAGATACACTTTGCATATCTGAAAACATATGCAATACCCATTTACACCCATGCAGATCTAATCTACACAGCTCATGTTCTGCAAGAAATTTAAGAATTATGAGTTAAAATGTTCATTGCATGGCACTTGTCTGTAAAAAATACTGTATTTTGGACTTCTGCTTGGATGCTGACTGCATTTCATTGGCTTTGCACCTGTACTCTGCACAATGACAAAGTTCAACCTAATCTAATCTAATTTAATCTAATCTAATCTAATCTAATCTAATCTAATCCAATGGTATTACAACATATCATTATGTAAGAAATATGACATCTCTTCATGTTGTTCTTTTTTGAATTTTCATTTTATTTTAACCTAAATTCTTGTATCAGGTTTATGTCACACCATTTAATTTGTGCCACCATTTAGTTTTGATGTATTTTACTTCACTTGTAAATTCTGAATACGTCATTATTTTTGTCTTATTTAGGAATAACTGGCTCAAAATGGGGGGCGGCACAGTGGTGTAGTGGTTAGCACTGTCGCCTCACAGCAAGAAGGTCCTGGGTTTGAGCCCAGTGGCCAACGAGGGCCGTTTTGTGTGGAGTTTGCATGTTCTCCCCGTGTCCGCGTGGGTTTCCTCCGGGTGCTCCGGTTTCCCCCACAGTCCAAAGACATGCAGGTTAGGTTAACTGGTGACTCTAAATTGACCGTAGGTGTGAATGTGAGTGTGAATGGTTGTCTGTGTCTATTGCTGTGTTCACATATATACCGGTATGATAGTGGTATAACTGTATCAATACAAAGTATACCAGTACAGATTAGTGCATCTGTCCACACTAGCAAGAAATGTTTGCGGTTTTCTTTCATGGTAGTTGAAATGCGCGTGCACGAAATGTTTCCGTGGTTACCGAGTAACTTCCTTCCGAGAATATGGCGGATGAAACAACGTGTGTGTGCTTTTTGTTGTCAATGTACAGTCTGTATTTTTGGTGGTCATTTATTCAGTCGAATCGTATAAAACGCACGAGGCAGTTGAGAAAGAAACAAAGAAAACAAATCTCCATTCTTCACTATTTTATTCAGCGAAGACATCGATTGAGGTGTGTGACTTTGCGCAAGCGCATTATATTTGTATCGATACAGAACCGCTTCATCTGTCCACACTACAGCGAAGCGCTACAGTACCGATACTGTACCGGTACGAAACCCATACATTTGTGGGTTTCGTACCAATACAGTTATACCGCTACAGTACTGGTATAGTTGCTAGTGTGGACAGGTGTTGCGGTACGAAAGTAGTATCGTATCGGTACAAAATCCCTAGTGTGGACATGGTATATGTGTCAGCCCTGCGATGACCTGGCGACTTGTCCAGGGTGTACCCCACCTCTCACCCATAGTCAGCTGGGATAGGCTCCAGCTTGCCTGCGACCCTGTAGGACAGGATAAGCGGCTACAGATGATGGATGGATGGATGGCTCAAAATGGGCAAGCAATCTTTGAGAAGGCATATGTTGATTGAGAAAATTCTAGGAAGTAAGGTTTGCGGCGTTTCACTGTATAATTTGCAATGTCACATCCAACGATACAAAAAAAAAAAACTAAACATGAACATTTCTAATATTGTTTGGAATGGTTAAAAGGATATGGATGATCATGAAAGAGGTGCGGTTCTTGGGAAGTTCCTCAAGGTGGCGCTTGTAATCCAACTGCACTAGTAAAACACATAAGCGTGTGGGAGGGCTGGGAAAATAAGATGAATAAATGGGGGATGAGGCTCATAGACTTACTGTTTTAAGACCTGAATGACAGCTTCTCAGGTCTTGGCTCTGATAGTCATTGCCTCCCACTGCTACAATTAGCAATACAAGTGGGTGAGCAGGTAAGCAGGTAAAATAAGCAGGAGCAACTCTCTCACACACACACACACACACACACACACTTATATATGGATGAGCCATCACATTTAAAACCACTGACAGGTGAAGTGAATGACATTGATTGATTATCTCATTACAGTGGCACCTGTCAAGGGGTGGGATATATTAGACAGCAAGAGAACAGTCAGTTCTTGAAGTTGATGTGTTGGAAGCAGGAAAAATGGGCAAGCGTAAAGATCTGAGTGACTTTGACCTTTGACAAGGGTCAAACTGTGATGGCTAGATGACTGGGTCTGAGCATCTCCAAAATGGCACATCTTGTGGGGTGTTCCCGTTATGCAGTGGTTAGTACCTATGAACAGTAGTCCGAGGAAGGACAACCAGTGAACCGACGACAGAGTCATGGGTGTTGAAGGCCACTTATTTGCATGGGGCACGAAGGCTAGCCCATATGGTCCAATCCCACAGAAGAGCTTCTGTAGCACAAACTACTGAAAAAATTCATGCTGGCTAAAACAGAAAGGTCTGTCTGTCTGTCTGTCTGTCTCTCTCACTCACACACATACACAAAGTTTACATAGCTAGTAGTTGTTTTCCAGAATTCCGAAGATACTTCTTATGCACAGTATACAAGCACAATAATAATTATCATGCATTGTATATCAAAGCAGAAGCTTTGATAAGGCACAGCAAGATACCTTATAAGGCACAGCTCATAAGGTACTCAAGATACTCATAAGGCAAAGCAAGATACTGCTTGACCTACATCAGGCCCAGCCAACACATGGCATGCTGGCGTACCAAACATGTTATGTGGAACTTCACAGAGGTCAAGTGTGTGGGGGAAAAGCTATAAAGTTTGATGAATGGTATCAGTTGTAATGGGATGAAGAACCATGCTTGTTCAATGGGAAGATCAGTTGCTGCATGGAGTTTTCATGCTGTAACCAAAGCCAGCTTCATTGACTTTTCATCCTGAATCTACCTTAAGCGTGATCCAAATCCGATGGAATTCCAAGCATCAGTCAGGAGTATCTGTGTGGGAACTCAGCATGCCTTATATGCTTCCTACAACTGCCTTTTGTTCAGGGACATCTTCTGATGTTGTTCCCTCATCAGTGTTGTTTACTGCATGATCCTCGAGTATTGTGTCTGTGGGTGTTTGTGTGTATATCTGCACATGTTTGGTGTTTGAGTCTGTATCGGGGGCAGCATGCATTCCTGGCTTGATGCACGTTGGTCTCCATATACCCCTCCCTCATGCAGCCTGCTTTCCCCGCCTGCTTGTTGCTCCGGGTTCTCATGGGACAGTAATCTACAACAAAGACTTTCCAGCCCACACACTAGGCAGGGGTAATGCTCCCACGTAAGCTCTCTCCCCCGAGCCATGTGCTCTCGGCCTAGAGTACAGCATGCAGTCCAGCTAGATTACCAGTGTAGCCTTGTTAACAGGACAGAGAGGTTTTCTTTTAAATGGAATCACTTCGAAAACCTCTCACAGGTAAACTTTGAACTCGTTCAGACTTGCAAAGATTCCAGTGAAGTCCACATCAAATTGGGTAGAAGGTATTCTTTGTTGGGTTGCTTGCATTCTTTTCTTAAACACACAGAATTAAGACTAATAGGAGTAGGAGGAAGGCCATTAATAATATACCCTGTTGTGTTGGAACATTTTATGCATTCCTCTCCTCCATATCGCCTTCCTTACTAGAAGTTTACATACTGATTTTTGGAGATATAGTATTCCATGGCTTTCCACTACAGTGCACAACAGCAATGCTTTAAGTTCATCATTTTCACTCACTAGGGTGATTATCATCAAATCTGTCTGCGTTCATGTGTATGCCTGCACAGAGCACCTCCAGAATTGCTGTGTGCATGGCTTTGAAATCATTCCCCACCAAAATCGTTCTGCTTTCTCAAGCCTACACCCACATCAGCCCTATAGAATTCACCTTCTCATGACAGCTGTACTGCTCAGTTGGCTTTTTTTCCCTCCTGCCGTTTCTTAAATATCGACTGTAATTGCTTAAAAGTGCTTGATAGTGCATTAGAAGAAGGTTCCCACTTCGGGTGAAGCCAAGCAGAGAGATCTGATCCTGTAAAGACTTTGTCAACCCCCATGCTGCTGTGAGAAGGCTGTGTGCTCTACTAACTTGGGAAAATCTCTAGCAATTGTTTTTCCATTGGAAACATTGGGAATAAAATTTGAAGGCCGTTCTAGATAAAGAAGAATTTGTTTGCAAGTCAGCACTATGTGCATGAAGAATATAAATCCCCCCCCAAGTTATCATCACTAGATCAGCATAGTCACTTTGTTTGATGTGTCTATAGAAACAGCCTAGGTGCACAGAGATACTCAGATACTATAGTAAGTGCATGACAACAGTCAGTGATAACAAAGCTTATATTGACCACTGAGATCTTTTGGACAACTTTGCTCTGAAAAGAAGAATACATTTGTTCTGCAGGCATTTTCCAAAGGATTTAATGAGTTAAAAGGGCATTCTTGGGTGTATGCACTTTTAGCTTTTTTCAGTTCCTGATTCTCTTAAAAGGATTGCACAATAGTTTCACTGAAGAACAATTGAGACATGAGAAAGGTGTCTTGAGCTTTTTGTGAATGGTGAAAGCTTTGGGAGGGTGTAGGGTGAGACTCTGTAGGGATTGGTGGACCAGTCAGAAGAGCTATAATGTGACTGGTCGTCCTCTCAGGAACACATGCTTTGTGATTGGATCAATGAGAAAAGATCCTGCCTCTAACAGGAGAGGACTTGCAGTGTTGCTGTGTGTGCGCGCATGTGGTTGTCTGCTGAAAAAGAAAAAGTATGTTTCTGCATCTGTTATTGGACCAGCCGCTGGCTGAAAACCCACAAAGCGAAGATATTCACATGTCAGTAAACCGTGGGGACTTGATGGTTATTTTCCACTTCCACAACTTTTGAGTTTTTGACAGTGAGAACAGAGAAAAAAGGAAGTAAGTGTAGCAGTGGTAGCAGCCATGCTTCCTTCCTCTGTCCCGTATGCTTTATGAATCAGTCCCTCTCATGCACCCAACTTGCTCCACAACCAGAACATTCAACTCTTCACTCACCTCTAATACAGTGTGGCAGCCTTTCATAATAGTCAATTGGTAAGAAGTCATCAGTGCAAGCTTCCTCGAGGGTTATAAAGAAAAACAGGCTTCTCACTGATACAATGGCTAGAAGGCACTAGTTTTAGTTGGTTTTACATTACATTTCATTACAGGCATTTAGCAGATGCTCTTATCCAGAGCGACATACAATTTACCCAGAGCAGCTTGGGGAGTAGTTGGGGGTTAGATGCCTTGCTCAAGGGCACTTCAGCCATTCCTGCTGGTTCAGGGAATCAAACTGGTGACCTTTTGGTCCCAAACCTGCTTCTCTAACCATTAGGCCATGGCTTCCCCATGATTTTAGTAGTATCACCAACTAACCACCTAAGACAACTTGTGCTTGTCATTGGCTTTTACCCTTCAATTAATATCTGAGTAGCTACTGTTCTCATGCATGCCTTTTTAAAGAAGGCAGTTGCTTTTGATTGTAATAAGACCTACCTAACAAGTCTACCTTGAATATGTGTGTTCTGACTTGCATTTGTTCATTTGGATGCCTTCACATATCAGCCAATTACATAAGGTTTAGCAAATATGTCACATAACAGCATGGGGTGCTTGGCTGATCTTATCTAGTTCGGACCCACTCTTTAAAAAGTGTGGCTCTTGAAGAGCTGCAGTGACTATGACCTTTCAACTCTGCTCCTTTGGTTGCAATTGAAGTAGCTGGAAGTTATTCAACTTGTGCGATGAAGGCTTCACTCCAGTTGTCCCTCTATGAGGCATCTTTGGACTTGTGGCTTAAACAATCCAGTGTTGCTGGAGGAAGCTGTTTTCTGGGGTGAGGGTGGCACAGTGGTATAGTGGTTAGCATGGTCACCTCACAACAAAAAGGTTCTGGGTTCTAGCCCAGCGGCTGATGGGGGCCTTTCTGTGTGGCATTTGCATGTTTTCTCAGTGTCTGTGTGGGTTTCCTCTGGGTGCTCCGGTTTCCCCCACAGTTCAGACATTAGATTAACATGGGGTGACCTTGGGCTGAAGTGCCCTTGAGCAAGGCACCTAACCCCCAACTGCTCCCCGGGCGCTGTAGTATAGCTGCCCACTGCTCTGGGTAGGTGTGTGTGCATGTGTGCGTTCAATGCTTCAGATGGGTTAAATGCAGAGGACAAATTTCACTGTGCTTGAGTGTGCATGTGACAAATAAAGACTTCTTCTTCTTCAGGTGAGGGGTCAGCCATATTATAGACTTTATACCCACAGCCAGCCAGAAATAGCTTCACAGTGAAAGGTTTGTTGTGGGTTTGTATATGGTGGCCTATTTGCATCTCATCTCATCTCATCTCATCTCATCTCAACTCATTATCTGTAGCCGCTTTATCCTGTTCTACAGGGTTGCAGGCAAGCTGGAGCCTATCCCAGCTGACTACGGGCGAAAGGCGGGGTACACCCTGGACAAGTCGCCAGGTCATCACAGGGCTGACACATAGACATAGACAACCATTCACACTCACATTCACACCTACGGTCAATTTAGAGTCACCAGTTAACCTAACCTGCATGTCTTTGGACTGTGGGGGAAACCGGAGCACCCGGAGGAAACCCACGCGGACACGGGGAGAACATGCAAACTCCGCACAGAAAGGCCCTCGCCGGCCACGGGGCTCGAACCCGGACCTTCTTGCTGTGAGGCGATAGCGCTAACCACTACACCACCGTGCTGCTCCTATTTGCACCATTTATCAAAATGATTATGATGGATTGTAAAACCTGCCCTTGTTTCTTCACACATGAATATCTCAACCTTGCAGAACCGACCTGGAGTCCTTAATCAATCAAGTAAAGGTGTGGTAAAGTGCTTATTGAAGATGAATAAATGAATGATCTTTTGTTTAGTTCCTATTAAATAATGAATCATCCAGTTTTGAAAGATGCAGAGGTCACCTTCACTGATGCAGAGCAAGCTATCAGTAACTTGCAACGTGTGCCTTGTGCCAAGGTAACTCACATGACCTAAAGGAAGCTCCGCACGGTCGGATGTCCAGGGCTGCGTATGATGTAATGCATCCTTCAGCACAGGACTGCTTGAAATTCAGGTTGTCCTCATCCATGGGTGTGGGTGGAGATGTCTGGAGAACAGAGCCAGCTTTCCCTGAGAAGGCCTTGCTAATCAGGGACACATGGAGAAAGAAGGCGAGGGCTGGGATTCAGGGATATGTATAACTATCTGGCACAATCATTGCATTCAGTGATCCAGATCAGCTGCTCATCCAACATCTGATGACAGCGGTTGGCACTTTTAATTAGCTTTTGCTCAAGAACAATAATGAAACGTCATGTTCTTGCAGCTGCACAAAACCTCTCCACAATTTTGGTTAGCTGATTTGTTGCTCCTGTTGTATACTGATTTCACCATGCTGTTTTCTTTGTCCTATCTTTTTGGATTCAGCCCCACAGCTGGAAGTTCTCACATTTTGGCCATGGAAGAGTTTGGTTACCACATTAGAAATGCTTTTGTCCCATTCATGGAAAATCTAAACTTCACTGGGTTGAGGGCCTTTTTATAAACTATGACAATGAATACACTGTATTGAATTTTAGTATCCAATACAAAGAAAGATCATATTGTCCAAAAATGATAGTGTTTACTTGGACAGCTCAATAATAAGCCTAGCCAAGAAGAGTTCAAGTTACTTGTTGATAGTCAGCTGACCTATATAATGGAAAAGACCTTTCGGTTTTCCTTCCTGCTGGAACAGCTAAAGCTGAGAATAACACCTTTGGCATGCAATCTTTTTCAACAAGATATTTAGTCTATGAGACATCACACTTTTGCAAGCCAGAGACATGCTCCACCAGGTACCTGAGGGTGTAGTACTTTTGAAATGGATGATATGACTACTGTGAATACAATGAGAAAGTTTTCTCAAGACATGTGCCTGGCCCACGCATTAATGCAGTTGCATGCAGTGACATTTGGCTAAGTGCACTGATAAAAAAGAAGAGAGAAAAATAGGCATGAGAAAGAGAGAGGACAAGAGAAAGGGGGGAAGGAGAGACAGCAAAAAAGGCCCTTGTCCAGACGGCAAGCACATGCTCATGTAACAGGAGTCCTGAATTCCACAAGGCTTACTGACTTTTACTTCCCATTAAGCAGGGGGAAAAGAGAGTGGCTGAGCTGTGGTGGGGGTTAGAGAGCCTGGCAAATCTGATCAAATATCAAATAGGGGGACTTCTACCGGCCCTCTCAAAGCCTTGGGAACATCTGATTGGATCTGATTTCCAGCGGAGGCCCTTCTGATGCGGCGCGTCCCTGTGAAAGCCGATGACCTGGGGAAATGAGCTGCTTGAGCTGACCTCCTGGTCTTACCTTAAGGAATGTGACTGCAGCCTGCAACCACACTGGGCTCCTTTTGTTATTGTTTGTTTAGTCTATTCTTATCATTTCTTTTGTTAATTGTTAATGCTTGCCACTGACTGCTTCCACTTATCCTTTCTGTCACAAGAGCAGCTGATGTCTTATTTTCCAAAACAGAGATGTACTGGACCCTATCAGGGCTGTAAGCAGGATCAAAATTTTAGAGAGATCCGCAGTATAGAAATGTCTCATAGTTCATATACTGTATTATCACAATTGATTCTACTACATCAATTGTACATTTTTAATCTCTGTTATGTTACACTTGCATTCTTCCACAAAACTGCTTTTTAATTTTATTGAGTTAAATAAAACTCAACTACTACTATTTACAGCAGCTACCTGTTGATTTTAGCCTCAGAACACTGGAAATTTGCAATAATACATATATAATTTTTTGTCTGCTTGTTGAAACATTGCTTTTTATCGGCGTCAAAGTGGAAGACATATCACTATGTCTTAGAGAATTTTGTTTATAGCTTCTTGCATATTCCTAAAAAATGTCACAGTGAACTGATTCTATACTAAAGAACAACAGAGTTGTGCTAATGTTACAATTACTAATCTATTTTATCGAATTAAATAAATGATAGAACTGAGGTTGTTCATGATTTTGTAAATTTTATATAAAAATCATTTGTTACATCCAGTATTTAATAAGAAAGTGTGCATGAAAACTTTTGTTGACATTTTAACTGAAATAGATGAGCATCAACTGTTCCCCAAATGCCTGGTGGATACTATTAAATCTTGTATATGGGTCATTCTAGAATTCGGGGTACATTTCACATCTCCAAGATAAACCTTTTGTTATTTTCCACAAAATAAATCTTTACTGAATCAGTTTTGAACAATTATGAAAATTATGACAAACTTTCACCAATAGGGGCGGCACGGTGGTGTAGTGGTTAGCGCTGTCGCCTCACAGCAAGAAGGTCCGGGTTCGAGCCCCGTGGCCGGCGAGGGCCTTTCTGTGTGGAGTTTGCATGTTCTCCCCGTGTCCGCGTGGGTTTCCTCCGGGTGCTCCGGTTTCCCCCACAGTCCAAAGACATGCAGGTTAGGTTAACTGGTGACTCGAAATTGACCGTAGGTGTGAATGTGAGTGTGAATGGTTGTCTGTGTCTATGTGTCAGCCCTGTGATGACCTGGCGACTTGTCCAGGGTGTACCCCGCCTTTCGCCCGTAGTCAGCTGGGATAGGCTCCAGCTTGCCTGCGACCCTGTAGAACAGGATAAAGCGGCTAGAGATAATGAGATGAGATGAGATAAATCTTTACTGAATCAGTTTTGAACAATTATGAAAATTATGACAAACTTTCACCAATAGGGGCGGCACGGTGGTGTAGTGGTTAGCGCTGTCGCCTCACAGCAAGAAGGTCCGGGTTCGAGCCCCGTGGCCGGCGAGGGCCTTTCTGTGTGGAGTTTGCATGTTCTCCCCGTGTCCGCGTGGGTTTCCTCCGGGTGCTCCGGTTTCCCCCACAGTCCAAAGACATGCAGGTTAGGTTAACTGGTGACTCGAAATTGACCGTAGGTGTGAATGTGAGTGTGAATGGCTGTCTGTGTCTATGTGTCAGCCCTGTGATGACCTGGCGACTTGTCCAGGGTGTACCCCGCCTTTCGCCCGTAGTCAGCTAGGATAGGCTCCAGCTTGCCTGCAACCCTGTAGAACAGGATAAAGCGGCTAGAGATAATGAGATGAGATGAGACTTTCACCAATAGCAATGCATGATATACATTTTAGACCCAATTTATCCATAAAACATTAACTAAATGACTCACACCCCTCCCCCCACACTATTGGCTGTCTTTTGGCCCTTTTCCACTACCCTTTTTCAGCTCACTTCAGCCCGACACGGCTCACTTCAGCCCGACACGGCTCGCATTTCGACTACCTCAGAGCAGCACGACTCAGCTTGCTTCAGCCCTACTCAGCACCCAAAACTCGCACGGTTTTGGAGTGGGGCTGAAGCGAGCCAAACCGAGCCGAGTGGGGCTAGGGGCGTGAGGAGACACTCCCCTGTGCACTGATTGGTTAGGAGGAGTGTCCTCACATGCCCACACATGCCCCGCGAGCACGCTGGGATCTGTAAACACCGTAAACCCGGAAGAAGAAGAATTACGAATTATGAGAATTTCTGAAGCCTTATGCGCCTCGCCTCATCTATAGATAGTTTTCACTGACGTCACGGCATTCCAGGAAACGCCCCCCAGCTGCCATCTTGGGGGGCAAACAAAACAGACCATCGCCACTACCGGCTACGTTATCTCGGACAAATTTATGAAGTTATATAGTCAGTTTTCTAAAATAAAGATCAATGTCGGCAAAATCAAGCAAACAGAAGTATATAGATACATTAGACGACATCTCACGACAACGGTATGCAGCCAAACTGGCCTTGATTGGGGGAATTGACCCCTACGAAGTGGACAAAGATGCATTTTCAAGTGACTATGCAGGGCTGCCAAAGCCTGAAACTGCCAAAGCCTGCTCCAAAGCCTGAAACTGACTTCATCAAACTTTAAAGGCTGTCTTATATACAACTTTATATATTCACAGTGCGCCTTTTGGCGGATGCCGCCTGAATCGCGCAGATCAAAGTAAATTCTGTATTAAAATTACTAAATAAGCAAATCCGTTACAGTCCATGAAACAGGAAGTATAAGGATGAGAAAAACAGTTTAAATCGCAAAGCTGCGCGCATTTGCGCAGTCCTGCACACCGCTCGGGCTGCACAAATGTGTGCAGCTTCCCGATTTAAACTGTTTTTTTCTCATCCTTAAACTTCCTGTTTCATGGACTGTAATGGATTTGGTTATTTAGTAATTTTAATACAGAATTTACTTTGAAATTATAATCAGACACTCCAACGCCCCCCCTAAAAACCCCCCCGGATCTGCGCGATTCAGGCGGCATCCGCCAAAAGACACGCTGTTTGCATCCCAAACACAAATCAAATCATACAGAATAGACCTAAAATGTTTTTCAAAAATGACCCTTGCGTGAGTGAAGTGACAAGTTTCAAATAGAAACGTGACAAACGAGCGATATTAAGTGTACATTACAATGTAAACGTACACTCAGCGGTTCCAGTTAGGCATTCTCCAGAGATTGTTCACATGATGTTTTGGTTTCCAAAAACAAACTTAAACACAATTGATTGTTTATTTAAACAACTTACCACCTATAAAATGACTGGAGCAGACTTTGCTGTGTTTGGAAGGCTGATAATCCTTGCGGTTGATTCTCGCAAGCCATAGATTTTTCCTTTGTATGCTGAGTTTGTTTGCTCGCCTTCGTGCTCCCGTACAGTGGGAATTCCATAAAAGCTCCGCTTGACGTCATCATCTGACCTATTACGACAGCCGTGAATACAACAGGTGTGCACCATTGCTAGCTTTAAATAGCCTGCTTGGGTTCTTTTGAAGACTTTGTACTCGCGCGTTACAATGTGTGCTCAGTGACCCGTACGGTAAGCTTGACCCCCAAGATGGCCGCCACTAGGGAATCCCCAACTCTGTGATGTCATGTGAAAACTATCTATACGCTCTTGCCAGTATCTGTTGGCGTTGTCGGTGACAACAAGCCACAGCACCAAGACCAGCGACACTAACGACTCCATGTCCTCCATGTTTATTGTTTACTCTCTGGGTCGTGAGACTACCGCTTAAAAGGTCACTGATGTCACTGTTTGCGCCGCCTAACGACATCACGTGACATCCACCCACTTTCGCTAACTCCACCCAATGTGTCCACCCACTTCCAGCCAGCACGGTTCAGCGCGGTTGTAGTCGAAATGCAACCCCAACAGCCCCACTCAGCTCGACTCAGCCCAACTCAGCACGGCACGGCTCAGCCCAACTCAGCCGCGTTGGTAGTGGAAAAGCGGCATTTGACTCCGGATTCATCCATTCAACTTGAATAAAGATGAAGTGATTCAGTCTAACAATCTGTTTTTTGGGGCTTATTCTGTTAACTGTTATAAAATCAATTACATAGAAAGTCTATTTTCTGTATTATGTGAAATTTCAGTCATAAAAAATATAATTTTTATCCATCCCAACATTCTTGTCAACTCTGTTAACTCTGTTATAAAACTGCATAAAATCCATAAAGACTTTTAATAATACACATGACACCTGCACCGAGAGATGTCACTTCCTCTGGCGGGAAACTACAGAAAGGCAGTGAGGTCCGTTATGTTTCTTCTCATTAATTTGAAAAAAATGTTGAGGATTTTATACCAACAGTAGATTAATTATTCGTCAAATCTGTTATTGTGATATTGGAGTGAATCTCTTGCTCATTTAAAAAAAACAATAATATGATGAAAATCCATAAAATTCTGTTTTTATACACGCCGTAGCTAGTTTGAGGTTAGCATGACACAAAATGGTGGAAAATGTCAACTCTGTTATCAATTCTGTGAATGGATTGCCCAGTTTAATGACAACAGAGTTGACGATGACTAACAGAGTTAACACTTGAAATGTACCCGCAATTATAGAATGGGCCATATGTGCATGCAAAAGAAAAAAAAACACGCACCAAATCTTTCAGGACTACTGAGGTCCAGACCTCGGTGTCTGCATAGCTAGTCGTGGCCATGGACCCAGTGGATCATTTCAATCATTCACGTCTTTTTTTTTAAAGTGGTTCATGTTGTCTGTTTGTTCTAGTCTTTTTCTTTGGTACAGTGTTTTCAACTTACTTGCTGACTTTATTTTCATGTAGCCCTTTTGCTAGATGACATGACATTGATTAACTTTCTCAAAGAACCACCCTATTGCTTCACTTCCCGCTGTGGTTAAGACATGAATGTAGCCTATTGTTTTTTTTTTCTTACTGTGGCGCAAACTTGGATTATCTGTATTAAAATCAAATCACATTCATTGGTTCTCAATGTGGTGTCTGCAGGGGTCTTTTATTTGATATTTATTTTTATTTTATTGCATTGGTGGAAATCACAACCCACCTTTATCAAAGCAGTTATATGTATGATTAAGTTTTTATAGTTACTTGTCATGTTACTTGCCACTTGAATGAAATTATCTTAATCTAAACCTCACTTAAAAACAAATAGGTTTATAAATAATGTCTACTTGGACCAAATGTATCCTGTCAACGGAAAGTCTGGGGGGAAAACCCCTTTATGGCTCTAATAGTTTGCAAGAATTTAATTCTATAGCATAAAATATTTGAATAGTTGTTTTATGTTCATAAAATGAATCCAAACTGATTGGCTGTGTGGAATTTATTTTACTATGAAAAGCGTCCTTGGCTGCAAAAAAACTTGAGAATGCTTTGCTCTAAATTGTTAAGTTTTTACTCTCCTCAAGGAAATTGAATCGAACGCAGCCGGACTTGGTTTTAAGTCTTTTGAAAACGCTTCACCTCTCATCCAAGAGGCTTCTTCAGTTCAGTTCATCAGCTTGTCTGACTAGACTGGGCTAGTCCTATTAAAGTTGGATCAAGCTTTATATGACTTCCTCTTAAAACCAACTGGACTTGGTTTCAAGTCTTTTGAAGACGCTTCACCTCTCATCCAAGAGGCTTCTTCAGTTCACTTCCTCTTTGTAGTAACTGTTCATTGCATGCACACAGGAAAATGTATTCCAGTTTAATGTGTTTAACTGAAGAAAAACTAGGTGACAGCATCTCGGGATTTCTAAGTCAACTTTTGACTAGTAAATGGCTGACTACATGGATTATAACACCATGGATCTTTAAGAGGAAGTCATATAAAGTTTGCTCCAACTTTAAAGGTAGACTGCCTTTCAGATTTTTCAAGTGTAGGTCATAAAAAGAATTTTCCCTGACACCTAATTATTTTTGTTTAGTGGACCGAAAGCTACTGAATTCGAATCACAGACTTCGAATTTTATTAGCTTTTTTTAAATCGAACAATTAATGAATTTAGGGCCACGTGGCCCTAAATTCTCCACTATTTTTTCCTGCTTCACCATGACCTAATTCAAGATACTACATCATGCATCACATGGTGGGCTTTTTCCATTCACGCAAGGCATTATGGGATACAAATTTGAAACAAGAGACAAAAATGGAGGACGTGAGTGTGCGAATGAAACGTGAAGGACTGACTACAGCAATGGGAAGCGAGAAGAAAATACGTTACGTTGTGAAGGAAAGAAAACGCAGGACCAAACTAATAATTATTGGTGGTCAGTGAGCACCTCGGTGTGATCAGCTGTTCATTAAGTGATAGAATAATGGAACTGTCAGTGCACAGTCAAAGGTAAACCTGCGCATGCGCACACGGACTTCCTCTATCTGCTTGACTGCGTGAAGCGAGCGATTTCATGCATATTATTTGCTAGGGAATCCCCTCAAATTAAATAACTTCCCAGCCACAGAATGGCCTGATATTTTGTGAGATATTACAGAAATAAACATATATCACAATGACCACATTTCAGACGGAACTAAATTTCACCGATTTTATGAAATCGAAAGGCTGTTTAGCTTTAATATATTTATCGGTCCCAGTGTAATAACTTGCAGGTTGCACTCAAAGGTAGTGAACTGTGTGAAAAATCGTTTAGATCCAGTTACACTGAGATTTGCAAGTAAATTCCAGTGGCTCTGAAACCACCCAGGTATGACTCAAACAGTAAATATTACAGTCATTCACTTTGGTGCCCTTTTCCAAAGCATGGCTCTTGTCTCTGGGATTTATACATAGCAAACAGTTTACACTGGTGCGATACACTTAACTCAAGTTGGTAGAGTGACAAGTTGAAACACGGTTGTTTTTCCATAAGGCAGGCCACTCCCGGCAAAGGTTTAAAGAACCGTTTCCTTGATTCCAAATAGCTTCTTATTGCTTGCTTGCTGTGTCAAATTTAAACAAAAGATTAAAAGTAGATGCTATTTGTGACTTCGGTTGGTAATGAGAAGTTTGATGTAATTACATCCTGTGTGAGTCAAGAGCAAGGCAACGAATGCACTCTTGCAACTGATACTGTTTGTTTGCAACAGTATTATTAGTTATTCACTTCAAACTTCTGCATCATTTTTAATTCACCAGATTGTGTGCAACGGTTGAGTTCTGTTTTTGTCTCCTTTTGTCTCTTTGTTTCTCCTGCTAATATTAACGCTAATTCATGAACGCTAACACCACAGACAGGCCAAGAGTCAGCTGACCGGTTTTACTTCTGCAAGCTCAGGATAAACTACTGAACTGCATTCAGTTCTGCAATGGAGACAGGAGGCTTGAGGTTAGAAGGGACAATAGGCAAGCAGCCATTGATAAAAATAGCTTAATGTCGTTAGGACTTGATAGGAAATCACATGAAACCATAAGTGGGAACCAACGACAGACATGCTGACAAAATCAACCTGCAGGGAGAGAAGGGGGAGTCATACTCAGAGGAGGGGGGGGGGGGGGATCAGAAAGCTGCTACAAATGGTTTCTACCCATCCGGTTTTGTGAATGAATGAAAGGGTTAGGTCATTTAGGGTTTCTCTGTCTTATCTTAAATCCTGTTTTAGTGTTTGGAGGATGCCTCCCTATCCTGTGGCCTGAACTTTTTCTCAAGGAAACACTGTGGCCTTTGTAATTTTATGCGCAGTCTAAATGCTTCATTTACAACAGAACGTAGTACATAATGCAGGGTGCAATCATAGTAATTAGGATTTGGAGATTTTTTTTTTTAACTACAATAGGCTGTAGAGGGGAATGTTAATTGTCCACATGAACATGGATATTATAAGAGGCAGATTGTTTGTGTTAAGGAAATTGAATAGCTTTAGTAGATGTGAGAGGAAAAAAACAGTACACGGCCTTAAGCATTGGGCTGAATAAAGAAGGCATTGTCAATTAGGCATCTGGAGAGAGTCAGCCTGCTTTGTAGCTACAATAAATGGATGACAGCTTGCAGTGTGATTGATCTGAGACGTAGTTCACAGTTGAGCTCACGGTAAGTGTTTGAATGAGTGTGAGAACGATACACAACAGTAATACACGTTATTGAACACACTACATCTGCAGAGAAGCTCATGAAAGAGCTTAGAGACAGAAAAAAAAGATGACGGAAGGCGGGCCGGATATCCCAGGTAATTTAAAACAAAAGACCTTGGGCAGACATTTCTGACAGTAAATCTCTCCTCCTCTGAGGATGACAGACCGACTCAGCCCTACGCACAAGCCTATAATTTAAGCAAACTGGTATCTGAGTTCTAAGGCACTAACATCTCAGGATTGTGTGAAATCATAGAAGAGTCATGGAGGCAAACACACACTTTCTCCTTGAGCATGCTATTCACTAATAGGAGTGGACAAATCAGAAATCTATTAGCTAGCCTGCCAGGCAAGTGGAAGCTCCAATCTGTGTGGTGCCCAATCTCATGTTTTGGTTGCTAACATAATGTAACGAGACCGTCAGTGAAGGTGTAGCTCACTCCGGCCCCATCTAGTCCAGAAGGAATGATCTAATGTGGGCCACCTTGCGCAGTTCTACTCTCAACCAGTCCAGCTCAAATATTTGCCAGAAAGAATCCAAAATGGTGAGGAATTGACCGAGAAGAAGCAATTTTTATTGAACCGCTCATTAAGGCTTAATTAGTCCATAACTTCATTAATAATTATAATTAAGCAAACCTGGGTAGAAGTTATAGCATATGCACCCAAGGTACCCCTACCTTCATGCCAGAAAGAATCAAAATCAGTGAAGAATTGAGGGAGAAGAAGCGATTTGTATGGAAACTGCTTGTTAGGGCTTAATTACTCCATAATCTTCATTCTTAATTGGAATTACGCAAATTTGGATAGAAGCTATATGCACCCCAGGCAGACCTACCTTCCTGCCAAAAAGAATAAAAATCGGTGAAGAATTGAGAGAGAAGAAGCTATTTTCGTGAAATGTGGACAACGCTGGACAGATGACGGATAACACATGATGGCATAACCTCATTGCCTGTCGGCCAAATGATGGCCAAATGCATGGTGAGTTAGTCAGCTAGTTAAGTGCATTAATAAAGACTAAATAAGTGTTGCCACTAGAAAGCAACAAAGCAATAGACAACACATAGTCTCAGTTTCAGAGATTTGTATGCCAGGATCATTAGATTGCCTCTTCTGAAGCATGAATGCCACTCAAAACACTTCGCCTGGCTCACTGCTTCATTTCCGTAGGCTTGCTGAAGCATTTAAAGGGTCTCCGTTGCCAATTTCCAGAGTTTGACACAGAATATGATGTTCGCTCTCTGCATAAAATTGTAAATGTGCATGTGCATGTTGTCACAAAAACGTAATACAGGTCTCGATGTTGACAGCATGACATCATGCATCATACTGACTCACAAGTTACTGCTCACTCCTGCTGCATGTGCATGAACATGCTGCCCGCCGTGCTCCATTCGTTTGCAACAGGAACAGTCTCAGAACCTTTTGATCACATATCATCTCATCTCATCTCATCTCATCTCATTATCTCTAGCCGCTTTATCCTTCTACAGGGTCGCAGGCAAGCTGGAGCCTATCCCAGCTGACTATGGACGAAAGGCGGGGTACACCCTGGACAAGTCGCCAGGTCATCACAGGGCTGACACATAGACACAGACAACCATTCATACTCACATTCACACCTATGGTCAATTTAGAGTCACCAGTTAACCTAACCTGCATGTCTTTGGACTGTGGGGGAAACCGGAGCACCCGGAGGAAACCCACGCGGACACGGGGAGAACATGCAAACTCCACACAGAAAGGCCCTCGCCGGCCCCGGGGCTCGAACCCAGGACCTTCTTGCTGTGAGGCGACAGCGCTAACCACTACACCACCGTGCCGCCCATCACATATCATATAATAAATAAATACATAAAAGATAAGCAGCCACAAGTGAAAACACTAGGGGTTGCTATATGCCCCCAGGAGACAAACTCTGAAATATATGAGCTACTTATCACTCTCTAGTGTGAACCTAGGGTAAGGGAAACCAACTTTTATCTCACCATTATGTTTTTCTAACAAAGTTTGTCATATAGCATGTTGCTTTTGCACCTTTTACAAAATGTCAGCCAGTGTGTCAGCTATTTAATGGTTATTCCATGAAACTGAATCGTACATGAGCTGATAGCCAATGAGATGGGTAGCGCCAAGTTGGCTATAAGCCATGTACTATGAGATTTAGTGGAATAACTGTTTTATTCTATCCACATTTGCTGGATTTTGAGAAACAGAGCATTTTTATTTTTTGCAAATTTGATAAATAAAAACTTCATACAAAACGTCCAGCAAAATCGTTTCCGCTTAGGCGGACTTCTTAAAAACCTATCAATGGCTGCATGAACTGTCTTTAGTGTTGTTTATTTATTTTTTTGTAGAAGGTGCCGTCTTGCTGTGGTGCCGAGGTATAAAATAGCTTTAGACACTTATTTAATTCTTCCTTGAACATTTCAGTTATGTAATTTTCAAACTTCTTTGAGTTTTTGAACCAGTCTAAAAAAATGTAACAAATTTTTATGCTTAAAGATGAAGGATGTAAACAAACTGGCGAAATGACAGGAGCAATTTGTGAAAATGAGATAATAATAATTCTTGAAAAATAAAAAAACAAATACTTTAATTCCATATTTTGTTGGGGTTTTTTTTGTATTTTTTGGGGTTTGTTTTCTAGTAGAGTTTTTATTTCATCCTTAGTTGGTTCAGCAACACGCTCTGCCATTTTGCTTTTCTCTACTCATGGTATATGAGCTGATATCCTAGTAGTAGAGTAGCCAATCAGTGTGTGTGATTGCTCATATCCAGTGAATGTGGATAGAATAAATGATGTTATTCAAGTACTTATTTTTTCTCAATATGGTTAACGGTGAGGTAACCGAATATAGGAGCAGGAGAGTTTAATGACAGCTCTTTTATGTTACTTGGTTTTGTCAGTATTTTCATGTACCTGCACATTACTGATCCTGACAAACCTTGTAATCCATGCACACAAAATAGTCCGCCAAGTAAGAATTCTACCCATCAACCAGACTTTCTGCTATAGTATATCATAATGAAGTGCATGATGTTTAGAAATGCATCCCAAATTAAACTTTGTGAAAGTCAATAAAATGTTTGGTTGTTTTTACCCCCTTTTGAGCTGTTGAACTTACTTATCCACCAGCCCAGATCTTGCTTGTCTCAGGTACTCATGCCAGTGATTTTTCTACCCCTGACTAACTACACTTCATCTAAAGTCTTGGTTTAACGCATCTTCATCCATTTGCACTAAGGCAGTCGAGGCATGCAGGTCACTGCCCAGGCCACATTCCTTTAGCACATTTACTTACACACATAGTAACACTGTTCCTGCATCAGTTTCTCAGTCATAACAGTCACCTTAAGTCCATTGTATCAGAAGCTGCTGTGGTGCTAACCTGAGTGGGATGTGCAGTAAAGCAGAGCTCATTTCCTCCATTTGTTCAGGGAGGCAGCCATCCCTAAAGACAAATCAAAGCAAACATCAACCTCATTGGGAAATATGTAACTGACAGTGTGAAGACCAGGGCCCAATATTGACAAAATGAGTGTCCAGGCGACGCGCACCAGTTCTTCTCACGCCCACTCACGTAAAATTTCCACGTTCCCATCAGAGAGGTTACTCATGTGCAACTTATCACTGAGAAGCGTGGGATTGGTGTGTGTGTGTGTGTGTGTGTGTGTGAGAGAGAGCGAGCGATAGAGAGAGAGCTCATCTTCTGTCCAATAGCCTCCCATACTTCCTTACCTCCATTTCAGAGTGAGCATATTAATTAATTTATCAATACTAACCCAGCTGAGTCCTTTCTGATAGTTTTATTAATTTCCTTTAATACTTACAGTAATAATGATTATTATACATACAGGACACTTTTTCGATGGAATAAAAACATGTTCTATTCCCTTCTAGCAGATTTCGTTCATTTGGTTTGATAGCATGCAATATTGTTAGCATATCGCTTATCCTTACGTGTATTACGCCACTCTACCCAATGGAGAATGAGCATTGAATATGGTTTACGATATTGCATGGTTGTCAAAACAACATGACATCACACGTCGGAGACGTAAAACTTCTGCACTAGTGATCAGCTGTGACATTTGGTAACCAAACATGGCTGCCAGGTTTGCTTCGTTAAATAAGAAAGATTTTGAGCAATCTTGGTTTGGTGTTAGAACTTCAAGGCCAATTAATCAATTAAAAATCTGAAAAGTCCAATTACATAAAATTCTTTGCTTACAAAAATCTGAATCGTGACAATTTCTTTTAATACTTACAGTAATAATGATTATTATACATACAGGACACTTTTTCGATGGAATAAAAATGTGTTCTATTCCCTTCTAGTGGGTTTCATTCATTTGGTTTGATAGTATGCGGTATTGTTAGCATATCACTTATCCTATGTGTATTACATCACTCTACCCAATGGAGAATGAGCGTTGAATATGGTTTATGATATTGCATGGCTGTCAAGGCAACATGATGTCACACGTTGGAAATGTAAAACTTCTGCACTAGCAGAAGTGACATTTGGTAAACAAACATGGCTGCCAGGTTTGCTTTGTTAAATAAGAAAGATTTTGAGAAAATTTTGACAGAGAAAGACGCTTGAACACCGAAAGGAATGTGTATGTATAATAATAATCATAATATTGGCTAGCTTTTTTTTCGACCACAAGTTGGCCTAGTGGTTAGCATGTCCATCTCTCAACCAGGAGATTGCAAGTTCTACTTGTGGTCGGGTCATACCAAAGACCATCATAAAAATGGTACCTACTACCATCTGGCAAGGCAGACTGTAATACAGATGTGAGTGGAGAAGTTAAACTCTCGCAGTTACCAGAGGATTAGCCCCCTACTATAACCCTAGCTGTATTGAGGTATTTCACCCACGTGACCAAGTCATGTGATGCTGCCATTTTGGACGGCACGGCTCGAATCAGTTTGAATGCGAGGAAGGCGACAAACGAAAAACATAAAAGAAAAGGAGCGAGATGCAGAAAACACCTTCACTATCCAGCGACATAGGGCGTTTACAGGGCGAGACATTGCCCGTTATAAATTTGCTGTTACCAGGCAATGACCAAGAACTGTATTATTAGGGTCGGTGTAGTTGTAGCAGTGTACTAGCAGCTAGCTGTTAGCACTAGCTAATGTCAACAACAACAGTAGCTGGTATGTTACTGTAGCAGTGTTTACGTTCAGTCATTTGGATGACTGTTAAAACCTTTCAGTCTCAAGTTTTTCCTTTACTGGATTTACTAGTTTACTGAGCTAGCGCGCTCGGGCAAGCTGGGAGCTAGCGCGCTAGCCGGCCGGCGCGCGCTAGCCTTGGCCGGCGCGCGCTAGCTCAGTAAACTAGTAAATCCAGTAAAGGAAAAACTTGAGACTGAAAGGTTTTAACAGTCATCCAAATGACTGAACGTAAACATTGCTACAGTAACATACTAGCTACTGTTGTTGACATTAGCTAGCTTGATGTTCAAAATGGCGGACACCGGGGCGTCACGTGACCCTGTGACGTCAGGTGAAATAGCTCAACAGGCGAGAGGCTGAGGGCTATCAAAACAGAGATCGGTGCCACACCCATACACCTTAAAGAGTTGGCTACTACTGGGACAGGAGACTGCCTGGGAAGACCAGAGTCTGGTGTGAGAGGGACTTTGACTTGACTTGACTAGCTTTTTTTGTGATATATCAGATATATTCCATTCAGCTAGCATGATATTGAACTCATCTTTGACTCATTCAGTATCATGCTAGCTGAATTGAATATATCTGATATACCACTCAACACCAGCCAATATTATTTCATTATTTCATGGCTATAAATACAACAATTTTGAAGGGATTATATTTTGCTTTATAGTTGCACTTCACATTATCACTTATCCAGACTCTAAACTGATGAAATGCATCAGTTTTGAATTTGATGCAGGGAGAGTAAACATGTACTTCTCTGTCAGGTTGTCTTTAAATAATATGCTTTAAAAAAAAAAAAAAGCTATGCTATGAGTTCACGAATCAGACCAAATCTAAGAAGATCTGTGAAAACTCTTTCCTTTCTAAATTAATGTCTCTACAGCCCTGTATCTCGTCTCTGGTCTGATGAGCTACCTTCAGGTATACCTAATTTACGTAAATGCAGGTGACTGGATAAACCACAAAACAGAGGAAGCAGACGTTTTTTTTTTTTAATTTAATTTTAATTTTTTTTTCCAGCTCTGTGACAGTATTTGTTGAGTGCTTGATTTGAGCTGCTAAAATCCTTCGATGGGTCTGCCAGTTGACGTTTCTGGTTCACACACTTTCTCAGGTTTCCTCTAGTCATGGCATCCCGTGACTAACTTATGCACAGGATTTTTGATTTACAATGTTTCTTTAATAAGGCTGTGAAAACCTAGTCTTTCATCTTTCTGAACATGGCTGTGATGGGGTGGCAGGGACTGTGCTATTTCAGGTCAGATGAAAAACGTTGAAAGAGCAATGCCAGTGAAGGAGGGCAACATTCCTGGAATATTTCCATCCTGCTAAAATGTGTCACCTCTCTATTCCATTAGGGCAGATCAGATTGGTTGGCTACCAGGAAAGGATTTTTTCTCACAATGCTGATGTTTTTTTTTCTTTCCTTTTTTTATTCCAGTGGCAAAGGTGCCAACATCTACACTTTAGTTGTGTATAATGATCGGGAAATATGGGAGACATCTGAAAAAATACGCTTTTCTGCTTTTCTAGCGAAACAGTGATTAGATCTACTTAAATTCTCCTGACAGAATAGCCAATTCACGGAAAGGGGAAAGGACATAAGATGTGAAAAACATGCATTTTTATTCTTTAGATAAGTTACTTTTGCTTTGCACTGACTTGATGTAGCTGAACTTTGATCCATAAATTCATGAGCCTCTTTTGTGACAGCCAGTAGAAAAGAAAATGGCAGGATTGGGATCTCTTTCATGAAAAAAAGAGCTTCATTCAGTCACACCAGACTTTTTCATTCAGTCACACCAGACAGTTTTCTTACTGTTGCTTGGCTCCAACATATGCTAGGGTTAAGGTGATAAAATTATGTTTTTGTCTTTCCGCTTGCTGGTCATTCAGATTAGGGGCTCGTCTGGAGATCGCAAGTACAAATCCAGACAGCTGTCAGTGGCCAGGAGGCCAGGTCATGTTCTCTGGGTGGGAGGAATGACATGCTTTCTTGCCTGTCAGTCACAGCAACACTAGCCAATTATAGGCATTTATGAACTCGTGCATGTAGAAGTGGGCGGAGAGCACTTGCCTCTAATTGTTTTACAGTTTTTATAGAACTCATTTTGAGCTACTTATTATTCTGTATATTATATTTACATAGTAAATTGCTAAACAAATTTAGCAATTTATGCAAAAATGATCATTCTATTCCAGGAAATATATGTTACTAATGTTTACATTTTAACTTAAACAGATCAAACACCAGGTAGTTACTGTAAAACCCAGTGTTGTAGTTGAGTCAATAAACCTCAAGTCCGAGTCCAGTCTCGAGTCCCCAGTGTTCAAGTCCGAGTCAAATCCAAGTCATTAAAGAAAATTTAGAGTGAAGTCCAAGTTGAGTCCACTATTGATCTGAGTCGAGTCCAAGTCGAGTCCACTATTGATCCGAATCGAGTCCACGATTGATTCGAGTCGAGTCTGACACAAATGACACAGATATCACACACACACACACACACACACACACACACACACACACACACACACACACACACACACACTCTCTCTAAAACACACTGATAGCTTTGAGTAGTGTGAAAAGCTTAACGTTGAAAGCTTAGCATTAGCCTATGTAGGTGGTCATTGATTGAATTATGTTACATATACTACTTTAATAGCATTCCTGTAGTAGTAGGAGACCATATGAGCAACGATATAATACATAAATGAAATTGTCATTCCTTAGAACTGTTCTCTAAACACTTTGTTTTAATCGTGGTTTGATTTAGAAGCCCAAGGCTACACTTCTGACTGCGGTGTCTGATTTGGCAATGCTTGCTGTTACCATGGAAATGTTTACAAGCCCTAGAATGCTAGCACTAGGTTCTGTTCTGCTAGCAATGGGATTCGCAAAGAACAAGACTCCAACCGCACCATTTGATGGTGGCTGTTGCTGTCTTTATGTGAAACCTATTGTGTTGGACTAACATTACTGCTCGACTTTCCCATTTTAGTTAATAGGCTACAGATAAAAAGCTTGTTTATCGCTCAGCGAGCCCCGCCCACTATCAACAGGGCAAATAATAGACCCCTTCGCAGTAAACGTCATTCATACGTAAGCGGAAATTGCGCACGCAGCCTGGACCCAAAAAAGACTCAGAAATGCCTAGTTGTTGTGTTTTCGGGTGTCAGAATCGTAGCAGTGATGAGATTAAAATGTTCAGAATTCCAGCAGGATCTCACCCATTCCAAAAAAATCGCCGACGTCTATGACTACAAGCCATCAAATGTGTAGACTGGGATGAAAGCACCATCAAAAATGCGTTGGTTTGCAGCGCCCACTTCATCACAGGTAAGATCAGGCTCTTTATTAAATCTTTCTTTTTTTATTCTTTCTAGTCTTCGTTTATTGATGTAGCAAAATACTTTGGTAACGTTTGTCTGATTAGCTGGGTCATAGTTACACAATGTAATGAATATTGTTAGCATGTTAACTTAGCTTTGCATGCAATTTTGTTTGTAGGCGAGGTCTCGCTTGACTCAAGCAGTCCAGATTTTGTGCCATCATTATTTGTGTATGCCGAAAATCACAATTTTAAAGCAAGGATGGAAAGGTAAAATTGTTTGCCCTCACTCTAAATGCCAACTTACGTTGACTGCTCTAACCTAGCTCCCGCCCCGTTCAGTTTCATTTCTGGTCTCTGCCTCTCGCTTTTTACGCAGCTCTGATTTCTCTTAGCTGCACTCTTTACACTATCATTCCTTTCATGCCATTACCTCCTGCAAATTGCTGTTTAGTGTTGGTATTTGCTGTTGTAGCTAAAGCCACATTGCCATCACATCACTGGCATAATTTGATTAAAACAAAATGAATATGAATGTCCCATTGTTAATCAAGTTGTACATGCCCGCACATAACATAATCATATGCGTCTAAAGACTTGTAGGCACGAAGTTTTTCGTGGGTGTACACTGAAGTCTTGTCAATAAGGTACGAGTATATATCTGGCCATTGTATACCAGGGAACTTACTAACATCATCCGTTCACTCTTTAATTAAATGCGGATCCAGTAGGCGATGTCCACTTGTTAGAATTAACTTATTTATGTAGCATTCTCGATCTTGTAACGACAATTGTTTAGCACAGGGGTTCTCAACCTTTTGCAACCTGGGCCCCACCAAAGCTGGTTCATTGCAGTTGGGGGCCCCTCTTCTCGCCCCGCCCCCATCCCCCCCCCAAACACACTCACCCGCAGTGACGCCACCCGACCTACAGCACCTTATATCGACCGATAGATAGATAGATAGATAGATAGATAGATAGATAGATAGATAGATAGATAGATAGATAGATAGCCCTGGGCTAGATTATTATTATTATCATTATTATTATTATTATTATTATTATTATTATTATTAGTAGTAGTAGTAGCAGCAGTAGTAGCATTATCCATAGTAGACGAGCAGTAAGAAAACAACAAAAACAACAAATTATTTGGGTAGAGCTGAAATGGGGAAAGCAAAAATACAGTGTGGGGTAGTAGTCTTTAAAAAGACTGTTTGGGTTTTGCGCTGTATCGATGGATTGATGATAGTAGACTAGCGAGAGTTGGCACGAGTTAACTCGGCAAGAAACCAGACTAGTGTGTGTGTGGCAAGCACTCACACGGTGGCCACGGTATGCAGACTCACTCACGTGACGTTGCGTCATGTTCGCGTCACGGGCTTAAAATAACCTACACACAAGATTTTATGATAGATTGATGATAGATTTTATAATAGTATTGATTTGTATGTAATAGTCCAATGTCCTGCATTTTGACATGGGTAAATGTGTTGCATCTGCTTAGCTACTATAGCCTGTTAGCCCCAGATTTTTTTTTCCTCCATACATGAAGCCTACTCGCGACCCCCCTGGAGTACCTCCGCGCCCCACCAGGGGGGCGCGCCCCCCCGGTTGAGAACCACTGGTTTAGCATAATCTGACAGCTCATAATGCCGGTCTATGGGCAGCGCCATTGTTTCTGGGTCCAGGCTGCGCGCGCATCCTGGCAACGGTCGGTTCGTTTACAAACATGCGAAGGGGTCTATACAAGAGAAGGTTAACATTAGCTAGTTCATCGGTCAGCAAGCAAGCCCTGCTATCAACAGGGCAATGAACATAGCATGTAACTAACTTCTCTGGGTGTAGTCTTGCAAATGATGATTGAATTTCGAGTTTGTCCCCATCGTCTCCTCGATAGTTCTGCATATGGAACACATAGTAGTGCATTTTTTCCCACTGCACAGGAAGTCTGTATAAGCAAAGTGGACAATCCTAGGGGCGTTCTCTCCAGGCATTTTAGCGCCATGAAGGTTAATGTGTTCCTGAACGTGACATATGAACAGGTGAATGTGCATTCTCTTGCATGAAATTAGTATAAAAATTAATGTAGATATAAATATCTTATGCCAAATTATTATGGCATGTTGTAGAAACTAAAGAAAAAATCTGAGTCCTCATCTCCAATTTACGAGTACGAATGCAGTTAATGCACGAGTCCGAGTCCAAATCCAAATCATCAGTGCTCAAGTCCAAGTCAAGTCACAAGTCCTTAAAATTAGGGCACGAGTTGGACTCGAGTACTACAAGCCTGGTAAAACTCCATATAGTGTATACACCCACTCCAGTTTCTACCATGGCTGACAGTTGTTTTTGCTAGGCTAACTGGATAGCAGATTGAAAATGTGTCATAGTCATAAGCCATGTCCAATCAGCAGTGAACATGACATTTTCAGTAATGACCTACCCTTTCTGTTTTGATTGTCACATTGTTGGTTTTGCTGTTGTGTTTGAGAATTTATTGTTGTGTTTTTGGTTTAGTTGTTGCCTTTCTGGGGTTTGCTGTTATGTTTTTGGTTTAACTGTTGTTACATTACAGGTATTTAGCAGATGCTCTTATCCAGAGTGATGTAGAGCATACCCAGAGTGGCCTGGGGAGCCATTGGGGGTTAGGTGCCTTGCTCAAGGGCACTTCAACCAATTCTGCTAGTCCAGGGAATTGAACCAGCAACCATTTGGTCCCAAAGCCACTTCTCTAACCATCATGCCATGGTTGTTGTGTTGCCAGATTGGTTGTCATTCTTCAGAATTTGCTGTTGTGGTTCTGAATTTGCTGTCATGCTCCTGAATGTGATGTTCTGTTTTTGGTTTTGCTGTTGCATTTTTTGATTTGGTATCCGGTTACTGAATTTGCTGTCATGATTGTGATTGTTGTGTTTCTGAATTTGCTGTTGCACTTTGCAGGGTTTGTTAATGTGTTTTGTATTGACAAGCCACCGTACTTCTGAGGCACTTGAAAGTTCATGAGTGCAGCGATGAACAGGGTTTGTTTTGTGTTTCACATAGTTCTTTTCTTCATGTGCCCTTCACTATTTCCCCTGACCTCCTTTGATTTTTGTCCCCAATTGCTAAATATTTACCTGCACGTTCAATAAAGACACCCATTTATCACTCACTAGCCATTTCTCAAAGCCTTTTCCAACTTTGATACCAAAGAGACTTGATGGAATGTGGACACATTGGGAAGATTCTGTTTACTTTAAAAATCTACCTCCAGGATTTTAGAAGAGCTGGTCTCTGTCACTGAATGACACTTTACAAGGATAAATACTTTAATGTATATACTGCACTCACTTGCTGCGGCTGTCGAATCATCGCTTGCACTTAGGAGTTTGCCAGTGTGGCCTGTTGGTTAGCCAAACCCTCACGGTGTCTTAAAAGCATCTTGTTAATGTGTGAAAAGTTGCTTTGTTTATAAATGCCCACAGAATTCAGCCGGGGTTGAGTCATCGGAAAATGGGCCTGGGTAGGATGTGATGGATGCTCTGTTTGCTTCAGCGCCTTTTCAAAGGCGAACTGTCCTTTCCCTTTTGCTCGAGCTCTGAGTTGATTTGTTCAAGCCGGAGAGAACTCCATACAGTTACAGACTAAAGGGAATGAATAGATCACAGAGAAGCTGCCTACTCTGAAGTCTGGATAACTTGTCCAAGCCAGTCATCTAATCTGGAGATCTGTTTGACTTTCTTTTGTAGACAGTTGAATCAGGTGCTTACAGAGCTGTCTGAATATCTTTTTTTTCATGTCAGTGCAGTTACACAATAACAAGGAAAGTGAGGGTCACCATTCAAATTTTATGCAAAACATGCAAATCTATGAAAAGCGCATTCCATAAGACAGGCGAAAGCATGTTTCCTGGGCAGGAAGGTGAATACTGTGGATGTTTCTTGTTTTCTTGCATTATTATTTTTTTTCAAATAGCTCTATAAAGCTGATCTGTCTATCACTGGCAGTTAGTACCTAGTTGACTGAACCATTAAAAAATCATTTAAGGCATTACTTCATGCCTTATGACCTGGTTTTAAAGACTTGTCTGAGTAAATATTGTCAAGCTATAACATCAAATGAGGATACATTATACACATTATACAGATTAGAGCTTCATTTACTGGAGACTTGATTAAAAAAGTTATACTTCATGCCTCTCCCATCAGTTGTCCTTGGTCTTCTAATTGAAATTGGAGTAGAGATTCCTGACATGCATTACCATTTCCGTGTTCATTTGAAAGTATGTTTTGGCTCATCATCTTTAAAACCTCCTGCAGAGGTAACCTCTGATGGTTTGGTTGATGTATCTTGGTACTTAGCAGTATTCATGATGCCATCAATCTTCACAAGAGCACCTGAACCACCAGGGAGAAAACAACGCATCAGTGATCTATCCCCATATTTTTGAGTGGGGTACGAACTGCTCTTCTTCTGTATGCAGTTGCCATATATACTGATGGTGTACATAGTTTGATTTTGCTTCCATCTGAACACAAGTCTCACTCACCCACAGTAACTGCATAGTTCTTGGTACTTGCAATCCTGGGAACACTGGCAGTGAGGTGGGAATAGATCCTAGGATGAGATGCCAAGGGACCATGCAGACACACATTCACATATTCATTCACACTGAGAGGCAATTTATCTGAGCCAATGCACCTACTGCCATGTTTTTGGGAGGTAGGAGGAAACTGGAGAAGCCAGAGGAAACCTACATGCGCATGGGGAGAACATGCACAGAAACTAGTATTTAAGCACTATTAATTAAAATGTAGTTCTAATGAATGAACAACTATAAAAATATCCATCCATCCATTTTCTGTAGCCGCTTATCCTGTTCTACAGGGTCGCAGGCAAGCTGGAGCCTATCCCAGCTGACTATGGGCGAGAGGCGGGGTACACCCTGGACAAGTCGTCAAGTTATCACAGGGCTGACACAGAGACAAACAACCATTCACACCTATGGTCAATTTAGAGCCACCAATTAGCCTAACCTGCATGTCTTTGGACTGTGGGGGAAACCGGAGCAAACCCACATAGACGTGGGGAGAACATGCAAACTCCACACAGAAAGGCCCTTGCTGGCCGCTGGGCTCGAACCCAGGACCTTCTTGCTATGAGGTGACAATGCTAACCACTACACCACTGTGCCGCCCATAAAAATATCAATAAGATAAATATAAACGTCCATCATACTAACAGTTTCTCTGGGCTGCTTTTTTTTTTTAGTAGAAATTGTAAATGATTGTATATCATGCTTTTTAGCTTATCCGGCTGCAGGTGAGGCTGGATGAGCTTATGCGATCATGCATCGTCCGTCTGTCATCCATCGTCATCCATCCACAATTTACAAAAATCGCTATTCCTCCTACAGGATTGATCAGATTTCCATCAAACTCACATACGATGTTCCCCAGGTGGGTGAGCATAAAAGTTGTCAAGATGGTGGCACCACCTGTCATATTTATGATTTTATGGGCATCTTGGCCGGTATGAGCTACATCCTCATTGAGGTTATTTTTAGCTCATCTGGCCACAGGCCAGGCCGGATGAGTTTACGTGATCATGCGTCATCTGTCATCCGTCTGTCGTCATCCGTTGTCGTTGTCCATCCACAATTTATAAAAATTGCTACTCCTACAGATTCGATTGGATTTCGATCAAACTCACATACAATGTTCCCCAGGTGGGTGTGCATAAAAGTTGTCAAGATGGTGGTGCCACCTGTCGTATTTACGATTTTATGGGTGTCTTGGCTGGTATGAGCTACAGCCTCATTGAGGCTATTTTTGTTCATTTTTATAATAGTGTGCACCATACATTATCCATGCCGCTTATCCATAAGGATCATGGAGAAGCTGGAACCAATTCCAGATGATTTCAGATGAAAGGCACACACACTGGACAGGTTACCAATCTGTTGCAGGGCTAATACAGAGATGAACAACCATTCACACTCACATTTACAGCTATGGGCAATTTAGATCAGGCAGTTGATCTAATCTACATGTTTTTGGACTGTGGGAGGAAACCCACACAGGTATGAGGAGAACATCCAAACTCCAAACAGAAAGGCCCCAGTTGGCCACAAGGTTTGAACCCAGAACCTTCTTGCTGTGAGGCAACAGTGCAAACCACTATACCACCACCATACATTATAATTATTATCTCATCTGGCTGACAGGCAATGAGCTTATGCCATCATGTATTGTCTGTCTTCCGTCCGTCGTCCATCGTCTGTCCAGCGTCATCCATATTTCATGAAAATCGCTTCTTCTCTCTCAATTCTTCACTGATTTTTATTCTTTTTGGCAGGAAGGTAGGTCTGCCTGGGGTGCATATAGCTTCTATCCAAATTTGCATAATTGCAATTAATAATGAAGATATGGAGTAATTAAACCCTAACAAGCAGTTTCCACACAAATCGCTTCTTCTCCCTCAATTCTTCACCGAATTTGATTTTTTCTGGCATGAAGGTAGGGGTACCTAGGGTGCATATAACTTCTGCCCAGATTTGCTTCATTACAATTATTAATGAAGTTATGGACTAATTAAGCCTTAATGAGCAGTTCAACAAAAATCGCTTCTTCTCAGTCAATTCCTCGCTGTTTTGGATTCTTTCTGGCAAATAGGTCGGTATTCCTAGGGTGTATATAGCTTGCAACATTTATTGCACAAGGTGGCCCACTTTAGATCATTCCTTCTGGACTTGATGGGGCTGGAATGAGCTACGCCATCATTGATAGTCTCTTTATAATGTAATCATTATAATGATTATCTAAACTTGCTGAGAAACCCTGTAAATCCCAGTTCCACTAGATGACAATTATTATAAACATAAGCAAATAATATGAGTGAGATCTAAACAAAGTGATGAAGATTTCTGATTCAGTTTTATAGATAGCACAGACTTGCCATTTTGTGGTTAGCAGAGTAAGCTCTGGTTCCTATTTTTCTTTCTCTGGAAGGCATCACACCTGACCTTATCATCAAACAATTATCATTATAAAGCAGTTATTTATAATCTCATCATAATTATAACAGTCTATCAAATTGTCAATCAAGAGTTTTGTAGTTACTACATATGCATTAAAGTCAATAAAAACATCCTTGCTCCATGACAGAACAACATTACATGGAGAGATAGTGCTTACTTCCTCTCTCAGCTAGTCAGCACATTACAAAAAGGAAGCGAGGCAGATGCAGACCTTATTTTAGAGACAAGGACATGTCCAGAGTCACTGCAGAATAAACAATAGTCATGAAGGCCTTCTCTTGACAGCTCTCTCTGCTATCTCGTACTGCAGCCGATCTGCCGTCGGGGATAGATGTCCACAGTGTGATTGCAAAAGAAAAAGGAGAGCTACTTTCGCTGGAGGAAGGGAGGAGAAGGAGCTATGCTGTTTAGGCTTTTGCGGCATCCTGCGTGGCATATGGCTGGTGATTGAAAGCTTAGAAGATATCGCAGAGGTGGAAATGCACTAATGCCGGAGTCTAAGCAAAGACAGTGGGGTTCTTTTTAGGTTTGTTTTTGAGATCCTAAAGAAGATAATCCAAAGTTTAGAAAAAAAATCCATAGAGGGATATCAGCTATTTGCAAATGGGCTAATTAGCTTTTACAGTGTGTGTATATGTGTGTGTGTATATATATATATATATATATATATATATATATATATATATATATATATATATATATATATATATATATATCTGTGTGGTAAAGACTTTTTTGGCACAGAATTCCAATTTATCTGATGGTGTCTCTCTGACCACACTGTTTCCTCATCCCACTCTGAAACACTAATCATCGGAATATCAGCTTTGCCTGCCACCCCCGTCGACATACACACAAAAACAAACACACATGCATTGATGTAGGAGGCTTCTTTGTAATTGCTTTTTAATTTGCTATTCCCTTGTCCCCCTTCTCAGCCGGTCCAATTATAGAGGCCATTGTCTAAATATTTAGGGACAACATATGAAAGCCTCCGAACCCTTCTGTAGACCACTGTGTCTTGCTTTGAACCTCGTGTTCAATGAGGCCCACACTGAATCAGCTGTTCTGAGCTGTTTTTGCCTTCTGCTGCTCCTTCATGTGTTTGGGACGGGAGCGGTTGGTTGAGCGTGGGATTGAAGAACATGAAACAACATGAAGAGGCTTTAAGGCAAAAAGGTGTTTACATTCCACTGAGCACACAGGTAGATATCCATCCATGATTGTATATTAAGGCTTTATTTATATCCAGACAAATTTGAGAGCACTGAATGTAATAAATCATAGAGGGCTCATTTGAGACAATTTACTGGGGAGGGGGTGGGGTCAGTAGGCCCTCTGAAAGCTTCAAAGCGCCTTCCTGGCAGGCTTTCTTGTTTGTTTACTGAGTGTCATTTGTGCAACACATATTACCGCTTGTTATTTGTGTAATGCAATTCCAGTGACCTGTGTTATGACTGATCGCATTGTTTTGTCTGTCTGTAATTTTGTTGTGATCAAATAGCCACTAATTCGTGTCTCAATCTTCCACTAATTTGGCTCTCCACAAATGACACAGAGGGTCGGCGGGGGGATGGTTTTGGTTACACTTTACCTGCCACAAACACGAAATTGCACAAGTCGTTTTTCCTCCGTGACTTCCCCAACATCTGCTTCACGCAGTCTGACTGGCCCACAAGCTCCCCATGGAACCCATATGCCAGCCAGCAGGCCTTGCCACCCAGATAGCTGCCCCCCGGCATTGCTGCTCAACACAGACACAGGGATGCCAGTGAGTCTGACTGTGCTGAGAAGCAGCTGGGTTTACACACAGAGACACACATACATACACATAGAAATCCACATTCACACTGAGAAGCAGCTGGATCCACCCTCAGCCTCCAGCATCTGATAACGTCCCCTTTTTCTGTACGATTTTACCAGGGGGAGTAGGGAAACGAGAGGAGGGTGGAGAAGAATTTGCCTGTAGAAAGAAAGATAAGGTAGTTGAGGTTTTTTTTTCCAACTACAAGATATCATACCTCTTATCTTCAGACTATTATAACAGCGAGACGTTATAATCAAATGTTTTCAACCATGAGGACAGACAGAAGAACAGCTTCATTTATGTACATAAATCTACATGTGACCACTGCCTGCTACACCAACTGTGCCAATGAACTGGCAAGTCTTTTTGATTTTGTGTGGCCCCCAACTCCCAATTACACCTAATGTGGGCTAATAGCCCCTGGAGAGGTTGGGGTCAGGCTAGGCCTCGGCCACACATACATGATCATCTATTATGATGGTGCTATGCCTGGGCATATGTCTTGGGGCTGACGAGAAACCGTTGGTCACTTTCTATGATTTTCTTAGCAGTTTCACTACAGGGTAACATCACTCAGTCTTTCTCTTTCTCTCACTCATTCTGTCTGCCTTTTGTCCCAGTCCCCCTCTCGTCCACTCTCTGCCACCCATGCCGACAGCTGCCTGCTTGGCAAATGCCTTGGCATGCGGTAATTAGTGTAAGGGTAGTAGGGGGCACTGTGAGGGGGGTACAGTTTTGTTTTGGAGAGCGAATAGTGAGTGTGCTGTGTCCAGCTGGCTGTTCCTAGCTTAACAGGCTGGGCTTTGTGAAGTCCGACAGCTGCATGGAGACCGCGTGTGTCTTTATGTGTGTGTGACTGTGAGGTGCGTGCACATGTATCTGTCCATGCTTGACCAGAAAATTAAAAAAAAAATTGTAGATACACTTAGTTTTTTTTGTCATTTGTATTGCATGTAAATCTCCCAATATGGGTTCTTTGCAAAAGTGGTGACTTAATTCCCAAAGAGACAACTACAGATGTTTAAGTACAGAATAAAACACAATGTGGCATACTGTTATAGAAAAAAAATATTCAATGATGTGGTGCTGTGATGTGGCACAATGTGAAGTGGAGTTACTGTTACCACCCCCAAGTTGATTGATTTCCGATAACAGCATGACTCAAGATATTTAAAGGTAGACTGCCTTTCAGATTTTTCAAGTGTAGGTCATAAAAAGAATTTTCCCTGACACCCAATTATTTTTGTTTACTGGACTGAAAGCTACTGAATTCAAATCACAGACTTCCAATTTTATTATTATTATTATTATTATTATTATTATTATTATTATTATTTAAATAGAACAATTAATTAATTTAGGGCCACATGGCCCTAAATTCTCCGCTATTTTTTTCCTGCTTCACCATGACTCAATTCAAGATACTACGTCATGCATTACGTGGTGGGCTTTCCCTGTTCGCACAAGGAATTGTGGGATACAAATTTGAAATAGGAGAGAAAAATGGAGGATGTCAGTGTGCGAATGAAACGTGAAAGACTGACTACAGTAACGGAAAGCAAGAAGAAAAGATGTTATGTTGCGAAGGAAAGGAAACGCAGGACCAAACTAATAAATATCGGCGGTCAGTGAGCACCTCGGTGTGATCAGCTGTTTATTTAGCGACAGAATGATGGAACTGTCAGTGCACGGTCAAAGGTAAACCTGCGCATGCGCACACGGACTTCCTCTGTCTGCTTGACTGAGCAAAGCGAGTGATTTCATGCAGATTATTTGCTCAGGAATCCCCTCAAATTAAGTAACTTCCCAGCCACAGAATGGCCTGATATTTTGTGAGATATTACAGAAATAAACATATATCACAATCACCAAATTTCAGAGGGAATTAAATTTCACCGATTTTATGAAATCGAAAGGCCGCCTAGCTTTAATTCTTCTTGTACTACAGAAATTTACCAAAACTAATGATTTCTGTTTTATTTAAGAACTTCACATCTGACATTTTATTCATATATTAACTTACATTTAATTAATATTGTGGAATATCCATGCAAGAAGTTAGTTCCTATTATCACTTATAAGCTATAAATGGTTGTTCCTTTATCAATCTCTCTTGATTTCCTCTTTCTTGAAATTAATAAGACAAAATCATAGCTTGCATTAATGTAAACCTTGCAGTTGGAAGTCTGAGCTGCTATTATAGAAAACTAATCAACAGTATCTGGCCAATCAAAATCAAGAATTCAACAAGGTTATGGTGGAAGGTGTAAACATTTTTAAAAGACATGGAAGGAAGAGGTACTGAATCACAGCAGTCTGGATTTCAGCCATTATTTTCCTGTTCAACTCAATAAAGAAAGAAGAAAAAAATGAGTTCTTTAGATTGAGTGGACATCTCTGTCCAAAATCCCTTTGGCCCAGCTTGCATGCTACTTTATTCTAAGCCTGTTAAACCGAACTGAACTCGACCTGCTGATCCATCTCTCTGTGCTACTTCCTTTCCCATCGTTAAACTCAAAGCAATCCAGCCGGCTGACGTTTGATACAAACCGATCGGAAGCACCCTGCCTATCATAACTAAATGAGGGATATAATGAAGTAGATCATGGATTGGGGGTAGTTGTCACAGCTTTGATGTGTGAATCATTCATCTGAAGGACCGCTATCGCTCCTCTCAGCAATGAGTGACTTGTGGTTATGATGGCAGCGAGCACATTTGTCATAAAGTGGTTGCAGTAAAACTCTAAAACGCCCTTCCCTTTGCAGAGTACGATCATAAATGCCACAATCCTCCTCATGGCCTATGGCTAGAGAAAGAAATGACTGGACCAATTCTATCTTCAAGTCCTCCTCGGAGGTTTGTGCGTACAAGTTCACAGGTGATGATTACGATGTGGTATGCATTCAAGTGGTTCTGGTCGGAAAAATGGACTGTGCACAAAACCTATTTGTCTTTTTTTTATTTATGTTTTTGCATCATCAATGACAAGAAGTTTATTTTGCCTTACTTAAAGAAAATGAGGAATGAAACAGTATCTTACCATCTCTTATAGGCATCATATCCACATTGACGGCCACCATGATTTTTTCTTATTGGCATACCACCAAACCAGAAAATCAGGGCTCATAGGAAAATAGGAGTTCCTGAGTTGTAATTATGACATTGTGGAGGCATTGAAGTGTCCTCGCCTTATAATTATGATATTTCTGATAAGACTTGAAGGCAGCACAAGAATCACTCATGGAGCCATCTGATTGGTTGTTGGTGCCTGAAATGGCTGGTTTGGGCAATTTCAAGACAAACAAGGAACTTGCTGCTGCATCTTCATACACTTTGGTTGGTTTTGTGTATATATTGTATTAATAGCATTTAATAGATGCTCTTATCCAGAGTGCTGTACAGTGTACCCAGAGCAGCCTGGGGGTTAGGTGCCTTGCTCATGGACACTTAAACCATTCCTGCTGGTCCAGGGAATCAAACCAGCAACCTTTTGGTCCCAAAGCTGCTTCTATAACCATTAGACCATGGTATTAAATGGTGGTCCATGAAAATATATATATATATTTCATGTATATATACACACACAAAATGTTCTACAGATTTCATTTGGTACTATTTTGTTGCAAATAGTTCAGTACTTTCAGTGCATAATTATATAATTTAATGACACACCAATCTAGTAAATGAGGGGTCCATGAGTTCCTTTTGTGCTTTCTGGGCTAGGATTTGTAGGCTCTGCATGCCTGGAGGAGCTCCTAACTTATAGCTTGTTCAGATTGTTCTGCGCACACACCGCCAGCACGCTGAAGCTAACAATACAAAGCGAACAAAGTTTGCTAACCTGCGCCTGTTTCCCCTTTTCCCTTTTAAAATATGACCCCTGGCCCTGTGCTCTGTGCTGAACCGGAGTGGGGGACTGATTGGGGTGGGGTGACTGTCAATCCAGTTAGCTTTTTCTTCGATGGGCTTCCATCAAACCCTCTTTGAACCCTTCCTCCATGGCCCTGGTGCTAGCTGATTACCTTCCTTTGGCTATGTAAATCACTCCCACAAGCTCCACACCATCACAATGGGCCTTTTTAGCTGGGCGGCTTCTGAGCCTGCAAAAGGGATTATGACTGTTTAAAAAAGCCAGTCATCTCAAATCAGTCCCATTATATTGCACTTTAAGTTGCGTGGCCTCGTGTTTGTTCCTGTCTGGAGGCCATAGGCCCCCTTTGTAGGCCTCAGTAAAAACATCTGTTTGTCATCCATAAACATAGTTAACAGCATTATAACATCATGATAAAAATGATGGTCCGTTCACAGTGTCCTCCCCCACCCAGGCCTACATGTGTCAGGAAGACAGTAAGGGAGGATTGGAGAAGAGCTGCCAGGAGCTTTCAGGGTTGCGCTGTGTGTTTTTTTTCTTCTAGTTTCTGGGGAAGCCCAGATAACTCTGCGCTTAAATACTTGGATTACTTGGTGTGGCGTTTCACTAAGTTATCGTTTGTGTGTCTTGCTAGAACAGGCCATAGTAAATACCTTGCTTGCAGAGACAGGCAGATGATAAAAATGCACAGCTGAAGCAAGTCAAGAAAAATTTGATAAACTGAGAAAATGGCTCACCTGTCTAAGGTTCCACCCATCCTAATGATTTCGAAGCCATCCGTGGCCCTTCTCTCTGTGTGAGAAACATGGGCTTCATCTCTACCCTGTCAATCAGATTAACACTAGCTGGTTGTACATTATATCTGTTTAACTTCTTAAAGTCCCTATGAAATGGCTTCTTATCTGTGATTCTACAGCGTGTTTCAAAAAATTTGATATTATTTGAGATGTAAATATCCCAGAAACTACATAGTCTAGACGAATTAAACTGAACAGGCTTAATTTTGAGCAATATAAGATTTATTCCTCAAAATTTGAATGAGAAATTCAAAAGTATGTGGATTCCATGAACGATTTCACAAATTTTCAATATTCGCAAACCGTCTCGACTGTCTCTTCCGATGCTGGTGGTCGTCCAGATCCTTTTGCCCTGCACACACATCCTTCCTCTTTGAACTTTTTGTGCCATGTCCAAATCTGCATTGCAGTTGGTGCATTTTTCAAGAATTCTCTCATAAATGCATGCTGTACAGTCTTGTTCGACTGTGTTCGAGCGTACTCTAACACACAAAACACCTTTTCTTTTCCAGTGAATGGCATTTCTATACCTAAAAAGAGAAAAAAAAAAAAAAAACATTAAGCATAAAATTTTGATCTGTTTCCATGCATGCTATTAAAATTTGAGGTCAATTGAATGAGAATTGGCAAAGTTATTAGATTGTGAAATGATATCAAATTTTTTGAAACACTGTATATTTTGATGTAGTTCTTTCTGAAACAGTACTTGATTGATGTAAACAGCATCCAGTAGCATTGGAGATACGCCACCCTACTGCTAAGTCTAAACAAACCTGACATTAGCTGAGTGAAATGGCTAAATATGGAGAATAGTGAAGAGATTAACAAATATCTTTTACTTTCTCTTACTGAATGAGAAGTTGCTCAGTCTGATGAAGGGACACATTAAGTGTAAAAGAACCCAAAGTTGGCAAAACATCTCTGAAACGTACCTGTCACAGAACCACAACCATATACAGATGTCACCCTCTTCAAAGTGAATAAACTCAAACCATTTTCTAATGGGGTGGCATGGTGGTGTAGTGGTTAGCAATGTTGCCTCTCAGGAAGAAGGTTTTGGGTTCGAGCCCAGTGGCCGATGGGGCCTTTCTGTGTGGAGTTTGCATGTTCTTCCCATGTCTGTGTGGATTTACTCCGGTTTCCCCCACAGTCCAAAGACATGCAGGTTAGGCTAATCGGTGGCTCTAAATTGACTGTAGGTGTGAATGGTTGTTTGTCTCTATGTGTCAGCCCTGTGATAACCTGGCGACTTGTCCAGGGTGTACCCTGCCTCTCACCCATAGTCAGCTGGGATAGGCTCCAGCTTGCCCCTGCACAAGATAAGCGGTTACAGATAATGAATGGATTTTCTAATGGATTGTTTTACATTATTTTTAGAAATTAAAATTGGCCTACTGAAAAGGGTAACTTATAAAGATTTTACTTTCCAAATCAAACATCTTGGGCCCCTCACCTGGTATTGTTTTTGTAATCTGGCCCACACTCAACTAGTTTAATTGACATGACCAACTCTATGACCAGAAGTAGCAGCTATAAAAGATGGTAGACTTTATGTGTCTTTGAGGAAGCATGTGTTAGTCTTCACCTTTCCAGATTGGTAGCTGATGACGTAGCAAGCCGATGGACATTGGAATACAAAAATTGCGGAAAAAAAAGCTCTGATAAAAGTGTTTTGGAAGCTTGTAATCACAATTTACAATGTTTTGAAAGTTTACACATCATCCTAAAAGGATTTATTAGGTACATCTCTTAGATAGAGAGAAGCAGGAATCACTTTTCATTGCTCTCCTGTTTTTTGGCCTGAACTACAGAGGCGAGTGCAGCAATGTTCTGCACTTACACAGTATTGGAAAGGCACGGCGTTCGTCAGCCAAAAAACATCTTAACTTGTGATCAGTAAAAGCAACCTTCCAGCTTCCAGCACACACTCCCACACAAAGCAGTCAGCCCTATAAAAAGGAGTGGGATCCTTAAGCAGCAAACGAGCTTGATCCTTGACTACACAATGCCCAATTCAAAGCAACACGGGCACAACACCGCCAGCCAACACTGGTTTCTAAATAATCAGGCGATTGGGCCCCACACTTTGGCGCGCTCCAGGACAAAGGAGGAAAGGGTGCGAGGGCCCATGTGAGCTCAGCACACAGAAGCAGCCAGGCAGCAGCAGCAGCGTGGCTCGCCTTTAACGAGTGCTTGCTGATTGAAAGCTCCAATTGTGGCCCGCGCCTCGGCACGCCGCTCCGGCCGCGCATTCATCCTTACTTCCTGGCGCTTTTGTGCGTTAGCAAGGCTTTGGGGGGACAGGGGAGGGTGGGAAGGGGGCACCCGACCCGGAACATTGGCACGACATGGTGGGCCCCCACAGGAGTGCCTCTACCATCTGCCGCAGTAATTCAGCCGCCCGCATGCCAGAGCAGCCACGCGGCCTGCTTACGCAACGCTGCTTGCCCCGGGCCTCAGTGCAACAAAGCCCAGAAACAAACACCATAGGCCAGCTTGGAATTTCTTCTCTACTGGGGCCCACTTTCTTTTCAGGAGCCCTCCAAGAAGTGACCGGCCCCTTTTTGCCCTCCACTCCCATCAGCTCAGCTCCTCAGGCCATGGTAGCTTCCCAGTAGTGCCACCCCATAATTCTACTTTTGGATTCACCCATTCAGTAAAGGCAAAAGTTTTATTTGCTTTTTGAGTAGCAATGATCCTGAGATATTGTCCAGTGTCCCATAAATCATACTTTCCCTGCTAACACAAGATATCCAGAGACTGTCTCCATCTATATCCGATAGTGCCAGGAGTACGCCCTCTAAGGGGAAACTGAGTCAGTGTTTTTAAATTTGGGTGACATTCTTTCAGAATGACTGTTTAGAGGTCCCATTTTAAGCATGCAGTTGTAGACAGTTGCAGGACCACAGGCATGTTGCCCTTTACTTTTATGCTTCTGTTCTCTTTGTCACTGTTGTTTTATATGTGCTTCTTAAAGACTTCTATAAAATCTTCATGTGGTATTCTTTGCCCGGGTGGCATGTTTCAACATGGATACAGACCATGTCACTGAGGTCAAAATGGCTATCTGTGTCATTGACAGCCTCTGTGTATTTTGGAATATGTTATGAAATGCCAGAAATCTTTCCTTAGTTCAAATTCCTTGGCGCTCCTTGCAATCCTTCTTCATTGGGAACATCATGTGGGTAAGAGTAACCTCCAGTCTTAATCTTGATTTCATTTGCCAGGCTTTTGAAAGTTCCCAACTATGAGCTTGATTATGGAACAAGAAAATAAAGAGCCCCCCCATGCCCCCAATGCCATTGCCAAATGCTCTGTGTGGGGTCATGTCAAATATATTGATATTACATTATATTACATTACAGGCATTCAGCAGACGCTCTTATCCAGAGTGACATACAACAAGTGCAAAAGTTAGGTACAAGAAGGTCTGAACTTCTAGATAAAAAAGTTCTAGTGCCAAATAAACAAGTGACAGAACAACACTTAGTGTCAAGCCATGGTCTAAAGAATAGAGAAGCAGCTTTGAGACCAAAAGGTTGTTGTTTGATTCCCTGGATCAGCAGGAATGGCTGAAGTGCCCTTGAGCAAGGCACCTAACCCCCAACTGCTTTCCAGGTATGTTGATATTTGGGTATGTTGTACATCACTTTGGATAGAGCATCTGCTAAATGCCATTAATGTAATGTAATGTAATACAATGTAGTGTAATATTTTGTTGAAGTAATAACAATTAGCAAACAGCCAAGGAAAACAAGCCAGCCATACAAATGAGCTGACAAAGTACAACTAAACAGGGAAAAATAAAACCCCAACAGCTAACGCTAAGTCATCATGACCAGGCTAGACAGTACACAGCCTGGGTTGGTCAAGACTGCTACTTAGTGGGCAGGGAAGAAGGGGAGAGATGCAGCCTGAAGTGGGTCATCAGTCTGTGCTTGAAGGTGGTCAGGGAGTCAGCAGTTCTGACCTCGATGGGCAGGTCATTTCACCAACGGGGAGCCAGGACAAGCAGCAATCTTGAACGGGCTGGGCAGGAGCAGAGAGGAAGAGCAGCCAGGCAGCCAATAGCAGTGGAGTGTAGGGATCTGGCTGGCATGTAGGATCGGATCACTCTCTGGAGGTATGCTGGACCTGACCCCTTGACTGCCTGGTAAGCTAGCACCAACGTCTTAAATCTGATCTTTTTAAAATCTCGTCCAAACAAACAACTTTTAAAAAATATATCCTATCCCTAAGCATGCCAGCCAATTAAGTATGGATTTCTATAGCTGCAAATATGTCTGTGTTATGTGTAGTCTTGAGGAACAACATGCAATTAAGAAATTCTTCAGTACACATAACAAAGTGATTTGACTTATGTCAAATGACTCAAGAATAACATTAAAAGCATGTATATTTAGCAGCAGAAAAGGAGAAATGGTCAAAAGCCCTTTCATTTATATATCTTCAGTATCTCCTTTACCTTGGTCAAGGTTTGCTAAAAGTTCTAAAACCAGGTACGTATTGTCATAAACACATCATTTCATATGTGTGGCCTGATGATGAAAGGGAACTACTAATGTTATACTTGGGTCGTATCCAAAAATCTCCGTTTGCAGTATGGTTTGTACCACCAGACCACAGAGTAACAAACTGATCAGCAGCATGATCATAACATTCAAAACCACAACTGACATGCACAGGTTGGCATGATGATGCCAGTGTCAAAATGGAGTTTTAAATTGGATGAAAACATGGATGACAGGCCAAAATGCAAAAGGGGGAAAAAAGCCACATTTTCAAAAATATTCATATACAAGTGTGCACGGGGTCTTAGTCATTCCAAAGAATGCATGGAATTGTTAAGATGGACACAGAAACCGAAAGCCACTCATGAGACCTACAAAGACATAACCACAGTGTGGGTGTTTCCTGGATGCGTCTGGATAGGATTATGTTGGCACAAAGCATCTAAATTGTGACTTCACATTGATTCATCCTTTACTGACCTCTCTTGCACTTGATCAGAGGAAAGGTTGCTTGGTGTGGCTGTTTGGAATGTAGGTATAATAATATGGAAACAATCTTATCATATCAACAGATTTCACCCATGCATTTTTGCTACCCTCATAATGACAAAATATGTAACTGATTTATCTCATGTGTATTGTTGGCACTTGGTTATCATACCTTCTGGCTTATAAAGCTGTGCCCAGTAAAAGTGAAAGTTAAAATTGGAGGGTAGTCGGCTTCCTAGAAACCACCTACCCATTGTATCAGAGGTTTAACGTGGGAGTCTAAGAGCAAGGGAACTAGATTAATTAAAGATGGGCCTGGGCTATTACTCATCAACTAACCATGGTGAAAAGCAGCTCCTCCCTAAACTTGCCTATTCACCTACTTTAGCTTCAGCATGCAAGGATGGCCTGACAAAGCACCAGACAAAGCATCATTAATCAAAATACATATTTAGTTTTATTGATTTTTTAAAAATATTGCTATAAGGAGAGAGGGAAAGGGAGTACATGTTTTCCAAAGGTGTGTCACAAGTCATTTTCACTCTGGACATCAGATAATGAACACTCTCTGCGTGTCTTTAGAATATGGAAGACTGATGGTATTTTAAATAATCCTTCTGTTAGGAACTAAATACAGCAGTCAATGCCAAGACTAATTTATTTGCTATGGTGACTCATTTACACTGTGTACTTTACCCTATGCAGTGACAGATTTGGTAGTTTGACTGTGTGTAATTAAGAATGTTACAGTGTCTATAACGTTCAACTGCAGAATGTCAACTTTAATTTGATTCCATTTCTGGGGACTGTAAGTAATTTTCAAACTCGACTGCTTGGTTGCTTCTTGGCCAGCTGTTTGTCATTGCATCATTAGAGTGCTAAGGCACAGTCGAGAGGTTATTCTGAATATGGCGTTTACATCTAGAGTGCGTTTATGATGTCTGTTAATGTGAGAACCAAAGATGTGTCAGTGACAGTAAAGCTGTCTATCATTAGGCTGAAAAATCTGAATGAATGAATGAATGAATGAATGAATATCCCCCTTTGCACATGCACTTTTATGCAGGATTTTAATGATAATTAATCAGGAAGGGGTTAAAGATGAATGCAAGCCACAGTTTAAGTAGTTTAAAGTGATAGTTTACTGAGACAGGACCTAATATACTTTTCTGGAAATATAAGGCTGATGTGTCAACAGAAGTCAATGCATTTGCTAGAAAAGATGCAGACACTATCTGAGTAAAAAAACAGTGGTGAACCATTACTATTAGAGCTGGGACTTGAGCTCAGCCAAACCTTAGCCAGACACACCAAAAAAGCAGCAGGGCAAAGGATTTTGCGAGGGATTATCAGCGAACTGCCAGGTAGCTCCGTTGTGTGTACAGTGGGGCAAAAAAGTATTTAGTCAGTCACCAATTGTGCAAGTTCTCCCACTTAAAAAGATGAGAGAGGCCTGTAATTTTCATAATAGGTATACCTCAACTATGAGAGACAAAATGAGAAAAAAAAAATCCAGAAAATCACATTGTCTGATTTTTAAAGAATTTATTTGCAAATTATGGTGGAAAATAAGTATTTGGTCAATAACAAAAGTTTATCTCAATACTTTGTTATATACTCTTTGTTGGCAATGACAGAGGTCAAATGTTTTCTGTAAGTTTTCACAAGGTTTTCACACACTGTTGCTGGTATTTTGGCCAATTCCTCCATGCAGATCTCCTCTAGAGCAGTGATGTTTTGGGGCTGTCGCTGGGCAACACGGACTTTCAACTCCCTCCAAAGATTTTCTATGGGGTTGAGATCTGGAGACTGGCTAGGCCACTCCAGGACCTTGAAATGCTTCTTACGAGGCCACTCCTTCATTGCCCGGGCAGTGTGTTTGGGATCATTGTCATGCTGAAAGACCCAGCCACATTTCATCTTCAATGCCCTTGCTGATGGAAGGAGGTTTTCACTCAAAATCTCACGATACATGGCCCCATTCATTCTTTCCTTTACAAGGATCAGTCGTCCTGGTCCTTTTGCAGAAAAACAGCCCCAAAGCATGATGTTTCCACCCCCATGCTTCACAGTAGGTATGGTGTTCTTTGGATGCAACTCAGCATTCTTTCTCCTCCAAACACGACAAGTTGAGTTTTTACCAAAAAGTTCTATTTTGGTTTCATCTGACCATATGACATTCTCCCAATCCTCTTCTGGATCATCCAAATGCTCTCTAGCAAACTTCAGACGGGCCTGGACATGTACTGGCTTAAGCAGGGGGACACGTCTGGCACTGCAGGATTTGAGTCCCTGGCGGCGTAGTGTGTTACTGATGGTAGCCTTTGTTACTTTGGTCCCAGCTCTCTGCAGGTCATTCACTAGGTCCCCCCGTGTGGTTCTGGGATTTTTGCTCACCGTTCTTGTGATCATTTTGACCCCACGGGGTGAGATCTTGCATGGAGCCCCAGTTTGAGGGAGATTATCAGTGGTCTTGTATGTCTTCCATTTTCTAATAATTGCTCCCACAGTTGATTTCTTCACACCAAGCTGCTTACCTATTGCAGATTCAGTCTTCCCAGCCTGGTGCAGGTCTACAATTTTGTTTCTGGTGTTCTTTGACAGCTCTTTGGTCTTGGCCATAGTGGAGTTTGGAGTGTGACTGTTTGAGGTTGTGGACAGGTGTCTTTTATACTGATAACGAGTTCAAACAGGTGCCATTAATACAGGTAACGAGTGGAGGACAGAGGAGCCTCTTAAAGAAGTTGTTACAGGTCTGTGAGAGCCAGAAATCTTGCTTGTTTGTAGGTGACCAAATACTTATTTTACCGAGGAATTTACCAATTAATTCATTAAAAATCCTACAATGTGATTTCCTGGATTCTTTCCCCCCATTCTGTCTTTCATAGTTGAAGTGTACCTATGATGAAAATTACAGGCATCTGTCATCTTTTTAAGTGGGAGAACTTGCACAATTGGTGGCTGACTAAATACTTTTTTTGCCCCACTGTAGTTGTTGATGTTGATTTTAAAAGTAACTAAGTAAATTACATCGGGAAATGAATGCTTAAGTCTGAGTGAAAAATACTGTGGCGAGTGTGCATGGAAGAAGAGTCTAGAGACAGAAATCTTAGTTTCTCGGTTGTTAGCCTGTGCTACTTACTCTCAGTAGCACTGGCTTGGCCACTTTATTAGCATTCACTAACACTGCTGATGAACGCTACACCGGCTGGAAGGTGACTTCACTGCTGCACTGACGGTGCTGATTCATGGTTAAGCTCACATTGGACTTCAAGAAGGCCTAGGGTGATAAATTTTTGGTCCCTCCCACTAAAATCAATATCTGATTGGCTAATTCATCTGTCACTTCCTACATAAACATACACTGCCATGACCTTCTGTCCCGGCAATGAAGTCCTAACCAATGAGTGGGCCAGCTCTAAACTCTTAGCCTAGAGACAACAAACAAAAAAATCTCATTGGATATCTCTATTATAATGTTTTCAGGGGGGTGGCATGGTGGTGTAGCAGTTAGCGCTGTCACCTCACAGCAAGAAGGTCCAGGTTTGAGCCCTGTGGTCGACGAAGGCCTTTCTGTGTGGAGTTTGCATGTTCTCCCCGTGTCCGCGTGGGTTTCCTCCGGGTGCTCCGGTTTCCCCCACAGTCCAAAGACATGCAGGTTAGGTTAACTGGTGACTCTAAATTGACCGTAGGTGTGAATGTGTGTGTGAATGGTTGTCTGTGTCTATGTGTCAGCCCTGTGATGACCTGATGACTTGTCCAGGGTGTACCCCGCCTTTCGCCCGTAGTCAGCTGGGATAGGCTCCAGCTTGCCTGCAACCCTGTAGAACAGGATAAAGCGGCTAGAGATAATGAGATGATATGAGATGTTTTCAGGGCAGTAACCCTTTCATTTTTGAAGCAAATTTGATAGAAAATGAGGCCCAATTAAAATTAGAAGAAAATAATTATAATGAAATTATGAAAGAATAAACACAATTAAAGAATGAAAGGAATCAAATATAATGTTTAGTATGCTGATATGTTTGGGCCTTCTCTGAAGGCCTAGAAGGTCCTGACGGGTTCCCTCTGGTAAAAACATTAGCTGAGTGAAGCATGAACAGGAATAAGTACATTTAAATCGAAGCACAACTCAGAATTGAAGGAGCTGTTGGCTCTGCATATTTAGGACAAAATTCTCATCAGATCAATGCTACAATCTGGGATGTGTTATTTCTAAGCCAGTCAGGAGCAAATTCAGACAACGTGGCATACGTACAGATAATAAACAAGCACAAATGTTTGGAATAGAAACTCCAACATACCTACTGATTACTTAAACATGTCATCCTGTGTAACAAAACATTAATGTGAAATGCTTTGAGTGTGAATAATGCAAAACCTTAATGTTACTGGGAACAGTCTCACAAGCTTTGTGAGAGAGTTTGCTATGTTTTGTCAATGAATATGGCCAAGAACTGCCCACTCCCATAGAAAGAAGTAATTTGACTGACATGTAAAATGACCAACTACAGACCTTTTCCTTAAGCCCCTGTAACAGGCAAACAGGAAAAAAATGTTACTCTCACTTACTCACCACCAACTGCTTCACATAAAACTCTTTAACAGTGTTTAAACTTTTTTTTTTTAAGATTTTTTTTTTTGGGCTTTTTTCACCTTTATTGGATAGGACAGTGTAGAGACAGGAAATGAGCGGGAGAGAGAGATAGGGAGGGATCGGGAAATGACCTCAGGTCGGAATTGAACCCGGGTCCCCGGATTTATGGTATGGCACCTTATCCACCTGAGCCACAATGCCCCCAGTGTGTTTAAACTTTTAAACACAAGATTGCAAGATAGTCTTGTGACTATATTTTGCGCTGAAAAACTTCAAACATGTTTTCCCTGGAAACTGTCTATACAGAAGTGCAGACAGCCAATCAGATTGCAGTTTTTAGGATCCTGAAGCTTATGGCCAGAAAAGTACACAAATGATATCAGACGCTTCATTATGCTGGCAGGGAATCAGAGATTAAGGTATGTTCATAATGTCTTATAGTCATTTGATCTGAAAAGTTGTAGTTCTGTGAAACAAGGACTGGATACAGTGAATGTTTATGGTTCACATAGTAATTTTTTTGCTTTTTTTTCAGGATTCCAGTTGGATTTGAGGCTTGTATGCCTGTATGGCATAACCAGTGTTGTGGTCAAGTCATTAAACCTCAAGTCCGAGTCCAGTCTCGAGTCCACAGTGTTCAAGTCCGAGTCAAGTCCAAGTCATCAAAGAAAATTTTGAATCAAGTCCACTATTGATCCAAGTCGAGTACGAGAACAAGACTCCAACCACACCATTTGACGGTGGCTGTTGCTGCCTTTATGTCAAACTGTCTCTGCTACTGTGTTGGACTAACGTTACTGCTTGACTGCCCCATTTTAGTTAATAGGCTACAGATAAAAAGCTTGTTCATCGCTCAGCAAGCCCCGCCCACTATCAACAGGGCAAATAACATGAGAGAGGGTTAATACTAGCTAGTTCATTGCTCAGCAAGCCCCGCTATCAACAGAGCAATGAACATAGCATGTAACTAACTTCTCTGGGTGGAGTCTTGCCAAATGATGATTGAAGTTCGAGTTTGTCCCCGTCATCTCCTTGATAGTTCTTCTACATATGGAACACATAGCAGTGCATTTTTTCCCACTGCACAGGAAGTCTGTATAAGCAAAGTGGACAATCCTGGGGCATTCTCTCCAGGCATTTTAGGCCCTGTCCACACAGCAACAGATTCAGGTGAATCCGATACAATTGTTTATCGTTTAGGCCTGGCATCCACACGGCACCGGCGTTTTGGGTGCCCCAAAACGCAATCTTTTGAGAACGGGTTCCAGAGTGGAAAGATCTGGCAACGTTGCCGTTGCGAAGTCGTCTGGATGAATAGAACGGATTTGTTTATGATGACATCACAACCACATGACTGTGAGTGCTTCACGCCGGGTAAAAGTGTAACGAACTCGATGCGAGTTGTCAACAAATCCTATAACTTGGTTCATGAAACGCGCTTACAAAATATTTTCACTGTGAATATTTATTGTGTAATGTTGCAAAGTGAGAGAGAGAGAGAGAGAGAGAGAGAGAGAGAAAATAGCCCTTAGGGCAGAGTCAATCCTGCGAGCAAAAATAGGGAAAAAAAGGAGCGATCTCACCTCTTCAGATGTTGGTTTAAGTCCTACAATACATTCCTCAAAAAGGGTGTAGAAGAACAAATTAATCCATCAATGTGTAGCATTCAATTTATTCTGGACCATTAAAGACGCCGCCTTCCGCGTAGAATCATACGTCATCCTCGCCGGCGTCGCCGCCATATTGGATAGGTCAAAGCAGAGAATAAAGATGCCTCATTCATGTGCTGCGTTTAACTGTACCAACAGGTTTACCGTCCAAACGAGATCACATGGGATTACCTTTCACAGGTGAGACTGGAAAAATACTTTTCATTGTATTTGGTCATTATAATGTAATTTTACGAACAGATTTTTCTGACTTTGTGGCTAATATGAAGTCTCGCGCATAATAGTTTATGCGCATGTGTCCTTACTTCTTCTCTTGTTCTGGTGTCTCCAAAGGGACCGTCTTACAGCGCCCCTAGAGGTGTGGCATGTGTATTGCATCGTTTTCAGCAAGCATTGCGTTGCCATATGGACCTGATATTTTACTGATCGTTGCCCATTTGGACGCGATATTTTTTTAAATAACATCTCGTTGCCGTTGTCGTGTGGATGTAGCCTTAGTGCCATTAATGTTAGTTTGTTCCTGAACATGACGTATGAACAGGTGAATATGCATTCTCTTGCATGAAATTAGTATAAAAATTAATGCAGATATAAATATCTTATGCCAAATTATTATGGCATGTTGCAAAAACTAAAGAAAAAAATCTGAGTCCTCATCTCCAATTTACGAGTCCGAATGCAGTTAATGCACAAGTCTGAGTCCAAGTCCGAGTCATCAGCTCTCAAGTCCAAGTCAAGTCACGAGTCCTTAAAATTAGGGAACAAATCAGAACCTGTCTGAGTCCTGGACTCAAGTACTTCAAGTTTGGACTAGATAGAATGAACGTTTATGGTTCACCTAGTATTTTTTTCCCCTTTTTTTCAGGATTCCAGTTGGCTTTGAGGCCTGTATGCCTGTATGGTATAACATTTTGTTTCATTACCTTTGATTGTGCTAGTCGAATCCATATCACAGGAAGTATTTGATGTGTTTATAATGTATTGTCACTGTGCATGATTGATGAACACAATTCTGTTAATCCCTAATACTGTATTAGTGGGTAATCAAAACATAGCCTGATGAGGATAATCTAAAAATGACTTAAAAGTGTTATGCCGTGTATATCACTGACACGAAGCTGGCAGAAAACATTTGGCGAATGCCACAACTGTGAGGAACTACAACTCCGGTTCATTTCTGCTCTCACTTGTTTGACCTTTCATGGATCCCCTGCCATATTATTCAGTAATGGCTGGTTGAAGAGTCGCACCCTCTTCTCTGTGTAGCTACCTGATCCTTCCCAGCAAGCAAGTGTGTTCACATGGGACTGCTCATACCAAAGTACACCTACGCAATTGACTCCCTTTTCATTATGCTCTTTCATTGTGTGTACATGTGTGATGTGTGTGAACATGTGCTTAGGTGAGTGTGTTGGGGTGTGAAGATAAAAGCAACATAAAGCACTTTGATAATGATCATGAAGCTAAGTCAGGTTGCATAATAATGATAAAAATAATAGATTTGCAAGGACATACAATGACAATGGTGTATATTATTAACATTATTATTACAATTATTATTACAATAATACATACACAGTTATAAGCTACCCTGTATATATGAGGAACTTTTCTAAAAGCTGTGTAATTAATGATCATTTTCTCATGTCATTCAGACATCGATGGCCTTGAAGCTGCTAACTTGGTTTGCCTTTGTCAATCAGTAAGGTTTAGCTTAAGTAAATCCTTTGCCATGATCAGGAATGAAGGTGTGACTGTCTCTGCTCTGTGATCCCAGTGTGCTTTTTTGCAGTACTTCATAACTACCAGAACACACCTTTCCCACTCGACTGAAACCCCACCATCATCATTTATGCCACAGGGTGTTTGTATAGTCTGCAGCTCAGAGTCTGGTTGACGTTTAATACTCACTTTTGTTATGAGCTTTTGTCAGATCTTAGCACCGGAAGGATAGGGCCTCAAAAAGGAGCATGTCTATGAGGGCCATACAAAGGTGAAGAATTTAGCAGAACTCCTGGTCCCTGGGAGTTGGGGTGGGGTGGTGAGACATGCTCCATACATGGGTACGGGCCCTCACACAGGCACTGAAGCAGCACTGGGGTTGGTCTATATGAGCCTCCACAGAGGTACATAGAAGCCAAAAGCCAGTTTCTGCGATCCACATCACACAGCATGGGTAACTGTAACTGGAGCTGGCCGATGAAACACAGAGCAACAGAACTCCGACTAGGTGTGAGGTGCAGCTTAAGGTATAGATCGCATACATTCCTGCCCCTATGCCTGCATGCTTACACTGCAGATAACATGCAATGCTTGAACTAATGTTTATGAAAGCAATGTATTAGGCCCTGTCCACACGGCAATGTATTCAGGTGACTCCGATACAATTGCTTTCGTTTAGGCCTGGCGTCCACACGGCACCGGCGTTTTGGGTGCCCAAAACGCAATCTTTTTGAGAACGGGTTCCTGAGTGGAAAGATCTGGCAACGTTGCCGTTGCGAAGTCGTCTGGATGAGTAGAACGGATTTGTTTACGATGACATCACAACCACATGACTGTGAGTGCTTCACGCTGGGTAGAAGTGTAACGAACTCGATGCGAGTTGTCAACAAATCCTATAACTTGGTTCATGAAACGCGCTTACAAAATATTTTCACTGTGAATATTTATTGTGTAATGGTGCAAAGTGAGAGAGAGAGAGAGAGAGAGAGAGAGACTCTGCCCTTAGGGCAGAGTCAATCCCGCCAGCAAAAATAGGGAAAAAAAAGGAGCAATCTCACCTCTTCAGATGTTGGTTTAAGTCCTACAATACATTCCTCAAAAAGGGCGTAGAAGAGCAAATTAATCCATCAACGTGTAGCATTCAATTTATTCCGGACCATTAAAGACGCTGCCTTCCGCGTAGAATCATACGTCATCCTCACCGCCATATTGGATAGGTCAAAGCGGAGAATAAAGATTCATGTGCTGCGTTTAACTGTACCAACAGGTTTACCGTCCAAACGAGATCACATGGGATTACCTTTCACAGGTGAGAAACAACAAATTAATCCATCAACGTGTAGCATTCAATTTATTCCGGACCATTAAAGACGCCGCCTTCCGCGTAGAATCATACGTCATCCTCGCCGCCATATTGGATAGGTCAAAGCGGAGAATAAAGATTAGCTGCGTTTAACTGTACCAACAGGTTTGCCGTCCAAACAAGATCACATGGGATTACCTTTCACAGGTGAGACTGGAAAAATACTTTTCATTGTATTTGGTCATTATAATGTAATTTTAAGAACAGATTTTCCTGACTTTGAGGCTAATATGAAGTCTCGCGCATAATAGTTTATGCGCATGCGTCCTTACTTCTTCTATTGTTCTGGTGTCTCCGAAGGGACCGTCTTACAGCGCCCCTAGAGGTGTGGCATGTGTATTGCATCGTTTTCAGCAAGCGTTGCGTTGCCATATGGACCTGATATTTTACTGATCGTTGCCCATTTGAACGCAATATATTTTTAAATAACATCTTGTTGCCGTTGTCGTGTGGATGTAGCCTTAGGCCCTGTCCACACGGCAACGGATTCAGGTGACTCCGATACAATTGCTTATCGTTTAGGCCTGGCGTCTTCACGCCGGGTAGAAGTGTAACGAATATCACCAGGAAAAAGCCTTACAGAGCACTAGTGAGAGTGAAACACGAGCTTGGATATTATTATTATTATTATGTTCAGTGTTAGTTCACAGTAGTAATGCAAGAAGCAGAATAGTGACAGTAATAGTGAAGCAAAAACATGCAATTGTACAAACACTGCAGCTCTACAGCAAAATATTCATTTATGAAATGGTCTGATTCTTAACACCAGTAGTGCCAATGATCTTCTCATTGCGATGCAAGTTGGTTCATGAAACGCACTTACAAAATATTTTCACTGTGAATATTTATTGTGTAATGGTGCAATCCCGCCAGCAAAAATAGGGAAAAAAAGGAGCGATCTCACCTCTTCAGATGTTGATTTAAGTCCGACAATACATTCCTCAAAAAGGGCGTAGAGGAGCAAATTAATCCAATTTATTCCGGACCATTAAAGACGCCGCCTTCCGCGTAGAATCATACGTCATCCTCGCCGCCATATTGGATAGGTCAAAGCGGAGAATAAAGATTCATGTGCTGCCTTTAACTGTACCAACAGGTTTACCGTCCAAACGAGATCACATGGGATTACCTTTCACAGGTGAGAAACAAATTAATCCATCAACGTGTAGTATTCAATTTATTCCGGACCATTAAAGACGCCGCCTTCCGCGTAGAATCATACGTCATCCTCGCCGCCATATTGGAGAGGTCAAAGCGGAGAATAAAGATTAGCTGCGTTTAACTGTACCAAAAGCTTTGCCGTCCAAACGAGATCACATGGGATTACCTTTCACAGGTGAGACTGGAAAAATACTTTTCATTGTATTTGGTCATTATAATGTAATTTTACAAACAGATTTTCCTGACTTTGTGGCTAATATGAAGTCTCGCACATTATGCGCATGCGTCCTTACTTCTTCTATTGTTCTGGTGTCTCCGAAGGGACCGTCTTACAGCGCCCCTAGAGGTGTGGCATGTGTATTGCATCGTTTTCAGCAAGCGTTGCGTTGCCATATGAACCTGATATTTTACTGATTGTTGCCCATTTGGACACGATATATTTTTAAATAACATCTCGTTGCCGTTGTCGTGTGGATGTAGCCTTAGTCACTCACAACCTTCCCACTAGGCAAGTTTGCTATCTTGTATGTATTCACATAATTGATTTGAATGTTCTGGGGGTATGAAAGACTGTGTTAATGGGCCTGGAAAAGACAGTCCATTCCATTCTTATTCCTGTAAATGGTTAAGAAGATTTGTCTTTGAAGTGGCACTGTATGCAGATTTAGCCTGAAACGAGACAGTTAGTGACAGTATAGCTCACTCCGGCCCTGTCTAGTCCAGAAAGAACGACCTAAAGTGGGCTACCATGTGCAATAAATGTTGCAAGCTATATACACTATATAGACCCCTTTCACTGACGTCACCCGAAACCGGAAGTAAACAGACCCTGCGCCATATTGGAAGACCAACAAACTCGTGATTAGGGGGAAATAACGGCAGCGCTATGTGAACCCATGAGAATAAAGTGGAGTGGGAAACAACTTAAACAAACAGGTCTGAGCTGTTTTATTTATGATTTATTGGCCCAACAGTAGACTTGAAAGAAACCTGTGTGAGACTTGGCAAAAAACTGTGGATATAATGGATAAGTCTGTGCATGATCTGCGGACACTTTGAGGTAAGCAAACACAAGAAATTCAGATTTAAAACATGCTAAATTGGCCCCAAGTTGATAACTGTATGAGGAGCAAGCCTCCCAGACTTCTACAATTTAATAATAATAATAATTTAGGATGGTTTGGGGCTTGCTCGCTGCTGCCAGGTTGGTTGTTGAGTAGCCTGACTGTTTTTTTTTTTTTCTTGCGTGTGGTATCATTGTTGACGCGAGGTTGTTTTTTGAACATGCCAATGTGGACACGATTTCCCCTGATGAGTTATGACTTCAGACGCGATGCGTGTGTGGAGTCCGCGTGATATGTGCGTAAGATAGGCTTCTCATGTGTTTGGAGATCCGCGCTCCGAGACAAGCGCAAGGCTTCTCATGTGTTTGGAGATCCGCGCTCCGAGACAAGCGCAAGGCTTCTCATGTGTTTGGAGATCCGCGCTCCGAGACAAGCGCAAGGCTTCTCATGTGTTTGGAGATCCGCGCTCCGAGACAAGCGCAAGGCTTCTCATGTGTTTGGAGATCCACGCTCCGAGACAAGCGCAAGGCTTCTCATGTGTTTGGAGATCCGCGCTCCGAGACAAGCGCAAGGCTTCTCATGTGTTTGGAGATCCGCGCTCCGAGACAAGCGCAAGGCTTCTCATGTGTTTGGAGATCCGCGCTCCGAGACAAGCGCAAGGCTTCTCATGTGTTTGGAGATCCGCGCTCCGAGACAAGCGCAAGGCTTCTCATGTGTTTGGAGATCCGCGCTCCGAGACAAGCGCAAGGCTTCTCATGTGTTTGGAGATCCGCGCTCCGAGACAAGCGCAAGGCTTCTCATGTGTTTGGAGATCCGCGCTCCGAGACAAGCGCAAGGCTTCTCATGTGTTTGGAGAGCCGCGCTCCGAGACAAGCGCAAGGCTTCTCATGTGTTTGGAGAGCCGCGCTCCGAGACAAGCGCAAGCGCCCCAAGGGAAAAAAAGGGACCCCCCGAAAATATCGGCATAGTTCGAACACTGAGTGTAAGCATTGGGTGTAAACAACAAATAGTTTACAATGTCTGGGTAGCAAACAGATGGCAGAATTGGTGTCAGGTCCTCCTTATGTTTCCATTCTCCCTTGCCGCGAGTCTTATCATATGGGTCAAACCCATCAATCACAGCGAGTTTCTCCACATACCGTGCCCTTTCTGCAGCTGGTAATGTACTCACATAACCAGAATTATCATCCATCGTGTCACTTTACTCTCGCTCGTACTTTGTTTTATATTGTGAGTGCATGTACTTGGTCTTCCAATATGGTGCCTAATAAAATCTCGCGGTGCGGTGACGTCATGTGAAAGGGGTCTATACAAGCTATATATAGAAGCTATATACACCCTATTTACCAGAAAGAATCCAAAACAGTGAAAAATTGAGGGAGAAGTGCGATTTGTGTGGAAACTGCTTGTTAGGGCTTAATTACTCCATATCTTCATTATTAATTGCAATTATACAAATTTGGGTAGAAGCTATATGCATCCCAGGTAGACCTACCTTCCTGCCAAAAAGAATAAAAATCGGTGGAGAATTGAGAGAGAAGAAACGATTTTCACAAAATGTGGACAATGCCAGACAGACGATGAACGACGGACATGATGGCATAAGCTCATCGTCTATCGAGCAGATGAGCTAATAATCCATCCATTATCTGTAGCCACTTATCCTGTTCTACAGGGTTGCAGGCAAGCTGGAGCCTATCCCAGCTGACTATGGGCAAGAAGCAGGGTACACCCTGGACAAGTCACCAGGTCATCGCAGGGCTGAGACAGAGACAAACAACCATTCACACCTACGGTCAATTTAGAGCCACCAATTAACCTAACTTGCATGTCTTTGGACTGTGGGGGAAACCGGAGCACCCGGAGGAAACCCACGCAGATACAGTGAGAACATGCAAACTCCACACAGAAAGGCCCTTGCCGGCCACTGGGCTTGAACCCAGGACTTTCTTGCTGTGAGGCGACAGTGCTAACCACTACACCACCGTGCTGCCAAGCTAATAATCATTCATTCATTCATCTCATCTCATCTCATTATCTCTAGCCGCTTTATCCTTCTACAGGGTCGCAGGCAAGCTGGAGCCTATCCCAGCTGACTACGGGCGAAAGGCGGGGTACACCCTGGACAAGTCGCCAGGTCATCACAGGGCTGACACATAGACACAGACAACCATTCACACTCACATTCACACCTATGGTCAATTTAGAGTCTCCAGTTAACCTAACCTGCATGTCTTTGGACTGTGGGGGAAACCGGAGCACCCGGAGGAAACCCACGCGGACACGGGGAGAACATGCAAACTCCGCACAGAAAGGCCCTCGCCGGCCCCGGGGCTCGAACCCAGGACCTTCTTGCTGTGAGGCGACAGCGCTAACCACTACACCACCGTGCTGCCCCAGCTAATAATCAATGAAATAAAAAAAAATAAGCAAAACAAAACACTCTGCCCCACTGACTTGCAGCTGGCCATGTTTTTAGGTGAAATATTACATTGAACACCCAACTCAGAGATTTGTTTATGTCAAAATAAGAAAGCATGGGCAAATCCATATTTCTAATACCTTATGCGACCTATTCTGTAGGTGCTTGCTATATTACTGGAATTTCAGCAGATTCATGATGCATTTTTTTTAATAAGTGTTACTTTTAATTTATTTTTCATTATCTTAACATGGGCAGCATGGTGGTGCAATAGTGTAGTGCTTAGCCCTGCTGCTTCACAGAAAGAAGGTGTTGGGATTGAACCTCGTGGCCGATTGTGGGCTTTTTTTTTTTATAGATTTCATGCCTGTGTGGGTTTCCTCCAAGTGCTCTGGTTTCCTCCCACAGTCTAAACTAGACATGCAGATTAGATCAACTACTTCTTCTTCTTCTTCTTTTTTCAGCTGCTCCTGTTAGGGATCACCACAGCAGATCCTGATCCACATATTCAATTTGGTATAGATTTTTACACCAGATGCCCTTCCTGATGCAATCCTCTCTAATCTATCCAGACTTGGGACCAGCACTAAGTATGCACTGGCTTGTGCATCCACAGTGGCTGGGTGTCTTTACTGGATCTTTGGTGGAGCCTGTCCCAGCTGACTACGGGCGAAAGGCGGGGTAGATGGAAGATGGCGGCAGGTGTGTGTCATGGCTTGGCAGGTGCTAAGACCTCACCTTCCCAAAAACCGTCTAGGGAAACGCCATCCCAGTATAATATTAAATATGCATTACCATCGATCTGGATACGTTTGTTTAACAAAAGATTACAAGAACTTTGCAACATTGTCTCGCCGGCATTATATCTTACGATGGTGTTCATCCTACCTGTGTGGGGAAGCTGGCAGGCGGCCTGTTTGAGATCCGGCGCAGAGTTCAGCAGCGAGCCTCACTCACTGCACGTTTCATGGAACCTTTTCACCCTGTATTCCACCATGTTGAAAAATGGGCATGCAAATGTTGTGCACTGTTGGTGTAGGCAAGCAGAAAGTAGACCATCCTCTGGGGATCGGAGGCTTGTGACTATGCTGTGTGTGATCCTTCTACTCTGTGGCGACATCCAACTTAATCCCGGGCCAGAAAACAGCAGGCTTCCTCAAGACGAAAACAATCCAATTCCGCTGCGACTCAGAGATGTTCAGCATGGCTACATTACAACTGGCGGCCTTGGGCCTATTGCAGAATCCGTGCTGTACCTCTTCAATGGAGAGCGACTGGACGCTAAAGCTCAAGGTAACGCTGAAATCGATAAGGGTAATATGAAAGGCGGACCGCTTCTTTCCACGCTGAAATGTGAACAGTGCAATAGCAGCATTACGGCTGCTAAACAACAGAAAACAACTTTTTCAAACTGTTAACCACGCTAAAGTTTTATGGGATCCAAAACTAAAGCCAAAAGGGATTTTTGGTGGACATCTAAATATAAGGAGCTTAGTATCCAAAACGGAGCAACCTGAACACTTGCTGACAGACTCTAATGTTGACCATCTGGGCTTATCTGAAACGTGGCTAAATCCATCTACTCCATCAGGTGTTTACAATATTCCAGGCTACCGCATCTTCAGACGGGACCGTGGACATGGCAAAGGGGGCGGTGTCATGATCTATGTGAAAGAACACATTCAGTGTAAACCACTTGATCTGCCAAATGATCTTGAATGTATTGGTGTCACCATTAATCTTTCGCCTGAAATGTCTTTTCATGTTATTGTTCTGTATCGGCCACCATCTGAAAATGACACGTTTCTTGATAAACTGTCTTCCCTACTGAAATCATGTAATGGTAAAGAAGTAATATTCATGGGTGATTTCAACCTGAACTGGTTCGATTAAGCGAAAAAGAATAAGTTAAAGGTTATTGCTAATAAATTTCATTTAACACAGCTAATTCAAAGTCCTACAAGAATAACAAGATCTTCAAAAACTCTATTAGGTTTAATCTTTACAAATAAAACAGAACGTATCGCGAAGACATATAACTTAATTACTGGTTTATCAGATCACAGTCTTACCCTGGTCGTAAGACGGTTGTCAAAAAAGTGCTTTAGAAATAATATATCAGAAGGGGGAAATTTTATTTCACTCATTCCAAAGAAGGAAATGCAGCACATTGAAAATGAATTTAGACAAATAAATTGGAGTAATATCGTGAATGATAAAAACAGTGAACAAGCCTGCAAAGATTTATTGGATGCTATTAAATGTCTTGTATCTAAATATACTAAAAATATCCCTCTTAAACATAGAAAACAAACTTTGCCCTGGTTTAACCCCACATTATGGCAACTCATTAAGGAAAGAGATGCAGCCCTGAAAAAATCTTTGAAGTCTGGGCTAGATACTGACCGCTCAATATATAAAAGCCTCAGAAACAAGGCAACATTGCAGTTTAGAAAGGCCAAAGCCAACTATTTCCTTGAAATTATAACACAAGTAAAAGGTAATTTAAAATTATTGTGGAGAACCATTGACCAACTTTCTGGAAAAGAAAGGAAAAAGTGCACCCATACAGCTTAAAACAAATGGTACGTTACAGAATGATAGTTTAGTAATTGCAAACTCTTTTAATGATCATTTTATTGATTCAGTTCTAGAATTGGGCAGTAATTCATCAGATCTCCATCTGCCAAAGGTCATTGAAAATAATTAATTTTACTTTAGTGAATTTGAATTATATAGATGAAGCGAAAATAGCTACAATTTTATCTGCAATACCTAATTCCAAGGCAAAAGACATCTGGGGCTTTGATACATTTCTCTTGAAAAACTTTAAGGATGTCTTATCCATCCCCATTATATATATCGTAAACAGATCATTGGAGGAAAACTTTTTCCCCAATACTCTTAAAATGGTGATAGTAACTCCAATTTTTAAAGTAGGGGATAGACAGGATGTCACCAATTATAGGCCAATCAGCATACTGCTGGCAATTTCTAAGGTTCTTGAAAAAACAGTGTCAGAACAGTTAATAGCACATTTCAATAAAATAAATTTATTACACCCCATGCAGTTTGGATTTAGAGCTAACCACTCTACTGACACTGCATGTTGTTTTTTTATTGAATACATTAAGGCAAATCTTGACAAGGGAGGAGTAGTGGGTTCGGTGTTTTTAGATCTGCGAAAGGCATTTGACACCGTAAACCACTCAGTACTCCTCTCCAACTTAGCTAGTTTTCAGTTGTCTCCAAGTATACTGCAATGGGTTGAGTCTTATCTGTTAAATCGCTCCCAATGTTTAAAGGATAAAACATCATCCCTTAGAGCATGCCCCATGGGGGTACCGCAAGGTTCCATCTTGGGGCCGCTTCTGTTCAGCACATACATCAATGACCTCCCATCAGTATGTGATGGTGTGGAAATATTGATGTATGCTGATGATACAGTCCTGTTTACACATGGCAAAGACCCAGAACAGGTTGCAAACAGACTGACACTAACTCTCACTAAGGTCACCAAATGGTTGACCGATTCTTGTCTTGCACTAAATACTGATAAAACTGTCACCATGTTTTTTAAAAGCAGATATAAACTAAATTCTGTACCAAATATATACGTAAGCGGAAAGCAGTTAAAAAATGTTGATGAGTTTAAATATTTGGGAGTGACTTTAGACTCCACACTTACCTTTAAGAAACACTTAAAAAAACTGGGCAACACTGTGAAATACACTATAGCAAATTTCAGACACATTCGTAATTCACTAACTGTTGATGCTGCTAAGACCTATGTGAATGCTATGATAATGTCTCATTTACATTACTGTATGTCAAGCTGGTCTCAGGCAAACAAGACTGTCTTGAAATCCATTACATCACTTTACAAACAAGCTCTTAAAGTCCTGGACAAACGTCCTTCTCAATTTCATCATTGTGCCATACTGGACAAGTACAATTTACTCAGTTTTGACAACCTCATTCTGTATTCTGACATGCACCTTATGCATAAAATTATTCATAATATTGCTCCACCACCTCTGAGAACTTTCATCCAACCCTGCTCTGAACACATTGACAGAACCACCAGATCTACCTCCAGGAGAAACTGTAGTCTCCCAAGTCGGTTCACAACATTTGCACAATCTGCCTTTTCTTTTAGAGCAACTAAACAATGGAATACTCTTCCCACTCACCTAAAAAACATTACAAATTTTTATACCTTTTCACGTGAAGTGAAAAAATGGCTTTTAAGTAATCAGTCTTATCAGCACTAACTTCAGTTTTTGTACTCACTTTGTGCCTGACATTTTGCATATGACAATAACCTTTTTTAATTTTAAGTGTGTGTGTGTGTGTGTGTGTGTGTGTGTGTGTGTGTGTGTGTGTGTGCCTGCCTGAGTGGCTGTTCTTATTTTATTGTCTTTTCTGTTTTTTCACCTGCCCAGGGACTGCAGATGGAAACTAGCTTCTAAGCCAGGGCTTTGAACCAGAATTTTTTTCCTATTGGTTCGTTCCGAACAGAAACGGAATTTTAACGTTTCCGGTTTTGGGTTCCACCATTAAATAGACGTTCCCGAACCGGTTAGAACAAAAAAAAATTTGTTCCCAGAACGGTTAATTACGTTCCCTGTCAGCTGTTTAACAAATGGCTATAAAATTATGTCTCTGTCTCATCCAGCTTAAGCCAAATGTAGGCTAATTCTATTACAACCTTCATTAAATAAGACAAGAAATAATTCAAAACAATTATTATTTCAAATGTTGGCGATTTGGATTCTCAGTATGTCTTCCCATCTACACAAACAGAAAAAGTGCCAAAAATGAAAGATAATTCATTTAGTGTGTTACCAAAGGATAGTCAGGCCCTATAGAGGGCTACCGCATGACGTCACCGCGCCGCGAGATTTTGTTAGGCGCCATATTGGAAGACCAAGTACACATCTATGCAAGTACATACATTCATAAAACAAACTACACCTGAAATGTAGCCAGGGCCGGTTCTGCCCTAATCTGGACCCGGGTGCAACATCGCGCAAACCCCCCCCCAAAAAAAAAAAGTCTAAATCAGGACAACCATCACATAACTATAACTATAAACATTTTATATCAACTTTTTTAACTAAATGGGCTATAATAAATAAGCCTGCAGGCAGCCACGGCGGGCTGCCTCAGAAAAGTAACCATTCAATGACACAACTGAAAGCCTGCAGCCACGGCGGGCTGCCTTAAAAAGTAACCATTTGTCCTACCTTAAAACTCGTTTTGCATTTTCTGCCTCCTTTTTTGTATTTTCGACCCTCTGTTTATTTTCTTTCCTTTTCTGAAAACCCGATTTGTGTCCAGACACTTTGTTCTGCTACCAACGAACTAACTCGTCAGGTCTCGTTTCTCGAGCCCGCGATGATTCCCGTGGGAAGGGCAACAATTGATACATTTTTACAAACAGCCAATAGGGAGGTTGCAACATTCAGGCTCTTCTTTGCTCAGACACTCAGTAATGCACTTACTCACTTATTATCACATGGAGACATGATAGTAGTCCACCTTCCCGCTCTCTCCATTCAATCAGCGAACGTCACACAGGAAGTGAACCCCAGCGGGTCATAGAAACTTGCGCAGGAGAAGAATGACTTTATTTGTAGGCTACAGAAACTTTGAGGAACGAAATAAAAACTGGTATTAACCGGTTACCATTATTTTTAATAAGCGTTTCTGTTCCGGAACATAAAAAATAATAAAGTTTCTGGTTTCGTTTCTGTTCCATGTGAAATAGAAAAAGTTCCCGGTTTTCGTTTTCGTTCCTTGAACCGGTTCAAAGCCCTGTTCTAAGCTATAATCTGGTGCAGGTCATCTTTTTACTCTTGTAATAAATATACTTTGCACATGGTCCCTGACAAAATAAACCAAATAAATAAATAAATAAATAAATAAATAAATAAATCTAATCTGCATGTCTTTGAACTGTGGAGGAAACCGGAGCACCTGGAGGAAACCCACGCAGACATGGAAGAACATGCAAACTTCATGCAGAAAGGCCCCCGTCAGCTGTGAGGTTCAAACCCAGAGCCTTAATGCAGATTAGGTGAACTGTCTACTCTAAATTGCCCAGAGGTGTGAATGGTTGTTTGTCTCTGTGTTAGCCTTGCGATAGATTGGCAACCTGCCCAGGATGAACCCCACCTCTTGCCCAAAGTCAGATGGGATTGGCTCCAGCTTCCCCCACAACGATGACAGATAAGTGGTATGGATAATAGATGAATGGATTATCTTAAAATTATTTACTGAGTTGTTTAACATTAACAAGCCATTAACTACAGCATTAATAATAATAATAATAATAATAATAATAATAATCTAAAACATCATTTTAAACCAGCAAATGAAGTTAACACATGCTAATTCATGTTCATTCAATTGTTAACTAAATACACCTTCACCTGGTCCATCTATTCAGGACTAAGAATATATCCACATAAATGATCATAAATTAAATTCTACAATAAATGCTAATAATGAACATAACTCAAGTTTCTGGGTGTAGGTCCATGTAAATATTAGAATCAATCAGTCTCATGTATTTGATTTCTTTCTTTCTTTCTTTCTTTCTTTCTTTCTTTCTTTCTTTCTTTCTTTCTTTCTTTCTTTTAACCAGTTAACCACTCCAAAAATATAAAGATATATACAGTGCCCTCCACAATTTTTGGCACCCCTTATAAAGAATGGTAAAAAGGGTTAGGAAAAAAAACACCTTTATGGGAGGAAACTTACCACCTGAGCAGTACGATTACTTCTTTGACCCCGTTCTCTGATTTTGTATTGATCAACAATAAAGAAAAAGGAAAAGAGTGAGAGTTTGGCAGAACCTGTAACCATAACAGCACTCTTACCAGTCCTAGCTGCTGTAGCCTAGTTTGCTATCTAGATTAGCTTTTTAATAACAAAGATGAAATAAATGGAGTTTTCATTTTATAGTTATATTACAATGTTGGAATAGCCTACTGACAATAAAATATTTTCAATTAAATATCTCACAAATCTTCTCAGTTTTGCTCAGTAACAAGAAGAAATTTTCACCAGCACTTTGTCCTCCATGTTTATTTTTCTCATTTGCCCCCGACTCATGACCGGATTTTAGTAGCTCTCCTCGGTGACTTAAAAAACCACTAGTTACATGGCTTTTTACATTCCACCCATCTCATGGTCGCTTCCCACAAGACTGAGACATAAGAATAGGATTGTCAAGTCAAGTCAAGTTTATTTGTATAGCACTTTTAACAATAAACATTGTCGCAAAGCAGCTTTGCAGAATTTGAATGACTTAAAACATGAGCTAATTTTATCCCTAATCTATCCCCAATGAGCAAGCCTGTGGCAATGGTGGCAAGGAAAAACTCCCTCAGATGACATGAGGAAGAAACCTCGAGAGGAACCAGACTCAAAAGGGAACCCATCCTCATTTGGGCAACAACAGACAATATGACTATAACATTAACAGTTTTAACATGAAGTCAGTTTCGTTGATGTTATAACTTTTCACTGGTGGAAACTTGAGTGCAAAACTGTTCATGACAACTGCAGTCCTAAAGTTAGCAAGTCAGCTGTAGTCCTCAGCCATAAAAGCATTACTGTAAGTGTCCAGAGCATCTTCGAAGTGTGACTTTCAACTGTTCATATGGGGCCGTCCTCCACAGGAGCGATGTGATGAGACTCCAACCAGACATAGGGCATCAGGATGGATCAGGCAGGTCTGAGGAGCAGAAGAGGTCAGCATCTCGACCTCAATTGTGTGAAAGGGCTGTGGATTATTGTGTGTCCATTGTCTCTGGGTAGGAAAACTGGCATTCCTCTGTTCCTTGTTGATCAGTGCAAGACTAGCCAATCAAAGGCATCTATTTCATGTTTTTTATATATATGTATCTGGTGTTCATTCTTCGGGGTCAAAGATGACCATGACTTATGAGGCCAATCTGGGCTTTGAAAATACAGCCACATGTTGGGCACGCATGGGTAGATGCTGTAGTGGGGGCAGCGATAGTTTGAGCCTTCCACGCAGCTCGTTTCTTCTGGGCCTCGGCGATGCATTTCATCTATCGTGGGAGCATAAGCACTAATGAACGTTGCATTCTTTTTGTCTCCAAGTAGGAGCTGAAGTGTCATCGGGTGATCATTGATGCCCTACAGGAGTTTGGTAAGTTTCTGGGCAAGGTGGGACTTTACAGCAAATCCAACGCCTGCCTCTCACCGTTCAGTGCTGCTACGACCACTCCAGAAGAAGGTATAACCATCAATACGTTCCATGAGCTGGCCATTGTCTGCTAGATGCGTTTTGCTAAGGGTAGCTATGTCCACATTGTAGTGAGCTAATTCCCTGGCGACTAGAGCAGTTCTTCTCTCGGGCCTGTTTGCTTTGATGTTATCTAGTTGAATTTGAAGTCATGACTTGCACGTGACTTGGATTAGAATGAGGGAGAGTTGCACAGCCATTAGCCTTACTCTCTTGTCCTGACCTAACTGGGTCCAGGGGCAAGACAGAATCAAGATGGCTGGAGCTAGGTTGGGAAGCAGTGGATGGCCAACAATGTACTATGTGTTACACTGTGCCCTGATTGCGCTCCACAAATGCTTTGCTGGATCCGCCTTCCTCCCCGTTGAACCACCAAATGGTGGTCTCTTTCGTGCAGTCTACTGAGCCCAGTCTTCGGTCGTAACACTGACCAGGGGGAGCGAGGGGTTGCTAGTGCTTGCTCAAGGTACCACCCCAGGTTAGTGGAGGGAAGGAGACACCTTACGACTCCACTGCATGGTGGTCAAGGACAACACATGCCCACTGCCCTAATACAGATTCTACACTGTATTATATTTTTAGGCACTGCCTAAAAGTGGAGCTCCTGATGAGTGTAAACTGTGTTAGTAGATAATCCCACATTATTTTTTTAAAGCAAATTAAAAATAAGTGCTGGATAAAAACCCATCTATCTTATGTAAATAAAGATACAAAATTCATTGTCCGGTGGTCAGTTGTTTGATATACATTGCCTTGCACTTACATTCGGATTCCCATTCATACGTACAGATGTCATATGGTTGGAAAGGCCATCAAAAATCAGGTCAATGCATTACCATATTCTCTGAAGTGTGGAGCCTTGCTTCATGTGCTGGGAGCTCTGCTATGAGGAAGATAGGAGTTAGTGCTCTCCTCCTAGTGCTCTGTCTACCTGTTCTTAATGTAACTCAAAAAGTAGTGAATGGATTTTGATGAAATTTTGGAGGAAAGTTGGGCCATGGGCCAAGGAACAATTAATTAGCTTTTGATGCAAATCCAAATATGTATACAGAGCCAGATTTTTTTTTTTGCCTTTTCCCAACATAACTCAAAAAGTAGTGAACGGATTTTGATGAAATTTTGAGTAAAGGTGAGCCATGGGCCATGGAACAAATGATTAGATTTCTGATGCAACTCCAACTATGTATGTACACATAGTTAACATCTGGATATTCTAATATGTGGCTTGCCAGAGGTATGCTGAGTTCCTTTCTAGTTTTTCTGTATTTGTCTAGCATTTGTCATGTGTACTTCTAGCCTGTATGTTCCTTACCTCATGTTCATCATGAATAGTTCGTGTTTATGATTCTAGGCTTTGTCTGCTTTATTTGTATTCTTTTTAATATTAAATTGCCTGTACATCTGCCTCCACTTCCAACTCCAATATCCAAGTTACCTTCATAACACTGGATTGCACATCAAAAGTTGAACTGTCTTTGTGATGTCATGAAATATTGCATAATCTAAGGTACATTAATATCAAGACCTTAGCCATTTTTGCCATGTTCAGTTTTATGTTGTAATCCCTCAACAAGCCCAATATGGTGTAATTGTAACTTGTTGGCATAACTAATTAGTTACCAAAGTGAATGAAAAATGGATAGCAATCATTGTGTTTCAGCTCAATTAACCCCCATTTTTGAAGTATGCAGAGTGTAACTTATTGAATCACATATCTCCTCAGACTCCAAGGAAAATCATTAGGCTCACTCCGTTCCTGCTCTGTAATGACTTGAGAATAGGCCAAGATGTGAATGGCTGCCATTGTCAGGGCTTTGATGGCATGACTGATATTTGGGCCCAGATGAAGCCATGTTCTGTGTGAAACAGGAAACAGAATTCTAACCTTCTGACCTTAGGTTTGATGAACCTGTAACATGTGGCATGGTGCTGGAGGTTTTAAGGATCACTTTGTCCAGGATATTCAAGACTTTGTTGTCATATGCTCTGGGAAAACACAAATACACTGTACAGTGAAAGTAGCCCTTTTTCAACAAAGCTCCTGCTTGACACCTGCGCTCAAAGTCCTCAAAACATCACTGGAAAACATCACAGAAGAATCGATGGATATCCTTGAGAGGTTTGTGGTCCTATTGTATAACCGTGCAAGTAGCCTAATGAAAGTGAATGACATAAGACAGGAGCTATTCTCAAAGAGGTCTAGAAGCCTGGACAGCATCCCCCCTATCTGAGCTGCTCTTGAACAGCACATCAGGCGATCAGTATTGCTGGGCTTCAGTCACGTGACTTTTCTTAGCGGTTTTACCGGAAGTGAAATAGCTGGTGGTTTAAAACAGCTGCCATAGTGCAAACAACTAGCAATAACTTATCAGAGTATACTCATAATCTAGAAGCCACTGCTCACTTTAGATATATTCAGAAGATTGCTATGTGCAATGGAATCGACCCCTACAGTCTGGGAAAGAAGGATTTGTCATACAATCTCGAAATCTTCAGTCGAGTTCCCCAACATCTCTAACTATCTGGTGTTGCAGACATCCTTCTACACCACAAAACAGATGAAAGCATGGAAGAGTATGGAGGTTTACAACTTTTTTTGTATGTGGCTGGGTAAAGGACCTCGGTATCAAGTCACTGCCGAATGAATCCTGTATTGTTTTTGCCTGTGAGTATGTTTTTTTTAAGCTTATCATTCATGTCTTTACAATGACGCGCTGCAAGTTGAAGTGTAAACAAACAACAGTTCGCTTGATTCTCACTTGTGTTCGCTCTTATCCCTCAGGTAAATCATTCACAAACATCATCAGAAACCCCTTTAAAAGACCTGGATCTGAGGCCAAGTTTACATTAGACCGTATCAGCGGATCATCAGATTAATGTTTTTAAAACGATTAGTGTGCACACAGCAACGCCAATACACGATTCACGTGCACATAGCAACGCCAATACATGGATACGCTCGGCTCCGCAGGCATCCTGCGCTCCAAATCACCAAAGGCACATAACGTAACAGTTCACCAAAGTAAAATCCCTTTACCCCTCCCTTTCAGAGCTTGTTCACAAGCTACCACTAGCTACACCTATTTATTAATGTAAAGAATATATAGCTCAATACTTCTCTTTTAAGATAAACAAATTGTGACTCAGAAAACAAAGAAAATCAGTATATTTCATACTTCACCACAGGTTACCCATAGGTAAAGATAAAAATCAATGAAGATGGTGACATGACTGAATTTTGGAATTCAAATAAAGACCTAATTCTAGAAAATGACTCAGTGGTTCTTGTTAGTGAGTTGTATTCACAAAGTGTACTTTAAGAAAGATTTATATTTTCAGCATTGTTGCCATGTTGGGAAATTTTTTACATGTGTGGTTCTCGGGGGCGGCACGGTGGTGTAGTGGTTAGCGCTGTCGCCTCACAGCAAGAAGGTCCGGGTTCGAGCCTCGTGGCCGGCGAGGGCCTTTCTGTGTGGAGTTTGCATGTTCTCCCCGTGTCCACGTGGGTTGCCTCCGGGTGCTCCGGTTTCCCCCACAGTCCAAAGACATGCAGGTTAGGTTAACTGGTGACTCTAAATTGACTGTAGGTGTGAATGTGAGTGGTTGTCTGTGTCTATGTGTCAGCCCTGTGATGACCTGGCGACTTGTCCAGGGTGTACCCCGCCTTTCGCCCGTAGTCAGCTGGGATAGGCTCCAGCTTGCCTGCGACCCTGTAGAACAGGATAAAGCGGCTAGAGATAATGAGATGAGATGAGTGTGGTTCTCGCCTCCAGGGGCTCAGTTGGATTGGCCCTATATCAGAAAATGTTACTCTTAGGGTCATTAGTAATGTGGCAAAGTTTCATGGTTTTGTCATTAAAGTGAGCAATTTTGGTCGATAACAGCTGGACTAGCTATATTGGCATTAAGAAGATTCCTCATTATGCCAACTTTGGTTCTTTACACTGAACCAAACAAAACTGGCAAGTGGCCCCAGTGTGTGTTTTTAGGTTGCATGTCTGTGAAGGTTCTCAGTCATCCAGGTCATCACAAACCATAAAGAAGGACTTGCTTGAAATGCTTGAAGACATTTGACCTCTCATCCAAAAGGCTTCTTCAGTTCTGTCTGACTAGTGGGGAGTTCCAGGTATTTATCCTCGAGTTGACCAAAAGCAACTCTAAGGTGGGGTTTACATTAGACCGTATCAGCGGATCATCAGATTAACGTTTTTAAAATGATTAGTGTGCACACAGCAACACCAATACACGATTCGCCTGCACACAGCAACGCCAATACACGGATACGCTCGGCTCCGCACGCATCCTGCGCTCCAAATCACTCCGCCCTGAACAGCGAGTGCCCTCTGGAGGGTGCGCACTCCGGCCCTGCGCAGCTCACAGAGCGCGCGAGTGAAGTGCACAAGCAATGATTCGGGACTGAGCCGCTGTGTGTGTGATCTCAGTGCATATCACTTACCACTTGCAAGTGGAAGGATGGCAAGCCTAAAGACAATCATAACTACACAATGGGCAGTATTTGCATCAGTATTTGCAGTATTTTCATACTTTTATACTCTTTAATGAAAGGTGATACAAGGCGCAAGTCCGCGCCGTTTTTCAGCAGTCGCGTCACATGACCAACGCCAGCGAATCAGGAAGGTGAATGTCACAGTGACGTTGTCCAATGACGACGCCAGCTAGAGCTCAGCACAGCGTATCTGCGTATCCGCGTATTCTCAATGTTTACACAGCACCGGACCAGACACGATCTAGATTGAATACGTGGACCCTGGTGGATTCCCGTTTCCCGGCGTTTCCAGGCGTTTTAATGTAAACGGACAGTGCATCCACGAAGAAAACGAGACAGATACGGTCTAATGTAAACTTGGCCTAAAGAGAGTCATTGAGGTCACATGGGTCGTTGACCCTCTCAGTCATCCTGTAGGTTGTTGGGATCACTGGAGGCCAGGTGTGAATGGTGTTAGCAGCCTAGAATGGGCTGTTAGGGTGATCTGTGGGTTGTTGGCTCTCTCTGTCATCCTGTGAGTCATTGAAGTCAGCTGAGTCTTGGTGTGGATGTGTATTCAGTTTTCTGGGAAGTGTTCTAAGGACTGCATTGTAGGTGGCTGATAAGTGGTGTCTCAGACCACCTCCTCTGTTCAGTGATGGGCATGGCTTCTTATACTCCTCTTTCAAACCACCGGTTTTCTCTGGCTAAAATATGTACATTGCAGTCCTGACATGAGTGTCCTTTGTTATTGAGATGAAGATAGATTGCAGAGTCCTGGCCTGAGGAACTGGCTCACCTCTGTTGAGCCATGCACTTGTGAAGCGGTTGTTTTGTTACCCAAATGTACAGGTCTGTGCATCCCTCCTTGCATTGAATTACATACACTACATTATCCTGTTTTGTGTCTGGGTATTCTGTCCTTAGGGTGGGCCAATTTCTGCCTCAGAGTGTTACTGGGTCTGAAGTGTCCAGGGATGTTGTGTTTGTAGAAGATCCTCCTGAGTTTCTCAGATAGTGTAGAAATGTCAATGACATTGTTCTTGTGATTGTTGCTGTTTTCTTCCCTGTCCATTATGTTTCTTTTCCTGGTCTTGACGAAAGGCGTGGTCTTGACATTTTTAGGTAGCATGCTGGTGTTTTGGAACCAGAGGCGTGACACATAACACAATGGAGTATCGGTGTTTAGTGTGACATATGCATTGGAAATATGAATATCCCGAACATAGTGGCATTGTTTTCAAAACAATAATGGTGGGTGAACTGAGTGTTGAGGTGCCTTTAATAGATTCAGCTCTGTGACTACCTCTGCAGCCAACTCGGAGGTGGAACAACAATGACACACACACACACACACACACACACACACACACACACACACACACACACACACACACACAATATGTGTTTGTATGGTGAGGCTACTCTTACTTCACACATAGTACTGCCCATCAGTAAAAACTGTCCTAGCAGGGCTAAGCCCTCCGACTCTTTCAAGGAACAAAAACATTAAAAGTGTAGTCACTGTTAACAAATGGCATAAAGTGGATAATTTATTACTTTTAAGGACCCAAGAACAGTCCCTTCAAAGGTCCATCCATCCATTATCTATACTGCTTATCTGTCAGGCATGTGGGGGAAGCTGGAGCTAATCCCAGCTGACTTCATATGAGAGGTGGGATACGACCTGGGCAGGTCACCAATCTATTACCAGGTTAACACTGAGACAAACAACCATTAACACTTACATTCATACCTATGGGCAATTTAGAGTCGCCATTTGATGTAATCTGCATGTCTTTGGACACTAGAAGGAAACCCCCACAGGCACAAGGAGAATACGTAAACTCCATACAGAAAGGCCACAAGGTTTGAACCCAGAACCTTCTGACTGTTAGGTGACAATGCTAACCACTGCACCACCATTCCACCCCCTTTGATGGTTGTAAATAAAACCACACAGAATGGTATGATGTAGATCCTGGGGCTGATTTCTTTCTAGCCCAACTTGCAAACTCATGTCAATCACGTCAAATGATTACACCCTTGAGACTTACTGTGCAAATAAGCTAATTTATGTAAGACAGCATCACGGATACATTCATACCACCTCATCCCCTCATTCATCTCATGAAAAGGGGTCTTTGTCAATCACCAATTTTTCAAAATGGTTTTGGAGAAACAAAACCTAAATAGACAAAGCAAACAGGGTCCAATCAAAGTAATAATTATGTATACAAATGCACAAACCTCAGACTTGTACATTTTGTGTGGTTTAAATGAAAGAGCTGCTTAAAAGGAAGCACAACTTTTCAGTTTGCCATCCTTGCTATTTAGAAGAGACGAGGCATAATTATAGACTTACACTTGGCTTTAAAAATATGTCTCAGTCACAAATGGTTTGCATATCTCTCTTTTAAATGACTGTGTTCCTAATAGTTTTATGCCTATGATGCTCAACTACATGCTCAACCATAATACTTTCATACTAATAACGCTTAGTTACAGATACCTAGTCATTTTTTTTTAGCTTTCCAGTTTAATATTGTTACCAGTCATCACTGGTTATATTTACAATTGAAGTCTGAAATAAAATGTGTGCCTAGTAACATTTTATTATGTGTATAACTGAATTTCTGGGTTTCCCATTCAGATTCTGCCTTTTTATCGTATGCTTTAAAAAAATACACTATTGTGAATTTATCAAATACATTTCAAAATTTCTCCTATAAAGAAAGCATAACAAAGGTTTGAAGGATAAGCTGGCCAAGCACATACATTACACTTCCACATGACATCATAGCTAATTATGCATGAGGCTTTGAACAGGAAGTTGGCCATGTTGGAGGATATACACATTCTATAGTAAGATATGCTCAAAAGCTTGTTACGCTCAAGAATTCTTTTTGTTTCTTCACTATACCTGCTCTTTGCGCTGTAATTGGATGTGGGCACAACTTTATTCGAGACAAGGGGACTTATAAGTTTTGTGGAATTCCAGCAATTATAAATAATCAAGGAGAAAAAACAAGAGAGTTGTCCACGGAGCGTAGACATCAATGGCTGTCCAACATAAACCAGGCTGATCTAAGCGATGAGAAAGCAAAACCCACACGAGTCTGCAGTGAACATTTTATCAATGGTAAGTGCTACAAACTAGTTATTAATGAAAGATCTCAATATATAAGAAATATTGGATTGTTTAATAGCCTGGTCGTGCGGAAACTTGATGTGATCATCGAGTGTGTGATCCAACAATCAAAGGCTTCTGCGATTATTTAATTTTAAAAAGAGCAGTATGTAATTTTTGATGACGCTGCTTTTATTTTGCTTTTTCTTTCCATTAGGGAAACCAGCTGATCTTGACAATTTTACAGATCCAGACTGGGCTCCAACACAAAATATGGGCCACAACAAAATCAAAGATGGTACTAAAGTGGTAGCTCAAAATGCTAGGCTTACAGAGCGCAGAAAGAAACGCAAAATTATTGAAGAAGTTTCCCAAATGATCACAGAGTCAATCGAACAAGATTCATGTCAATCCACTACCTCAAATACTGCAGCCTCCTCGCCCGGTGAGTGCTCTTTTATAACTAAATATGTTATATAGTGTGTTAGATAGCAGTCTTTTTAAAGCAGTCAAAATGATTATTTTTAAAATCGATTTGAGAAATGACTTCAAGCTCTTAAATGTAACTCCTCTTTACCTTCCAGTCTGTACTCTTAACACTCATATATATATATATATATATATATATATATATATATATATATTTTGTGTGTGTGTTTTGGTCATGTGGTTGGCTTGGCTTTGTTTCTTTCTTTTTCTTTAAATATATATTTAGTTTATGGACATTATTGGTTTTTTTTGGTCATTATTATATTGTTTTATTATATTATTTATTAGAATGACTTACTGTTTACTTAAGTGTAATTTTTAATGATTTTATATATATATATATATATATATATGTATGGGGGGCGGCATGGTGGTGTAGTGGTTAGCGCTGTCGCCTCACAGCAAGAAGGTCCTGGGTTCGAGCCCCGGGGCCGGCGAGGGCCTTTCTGTGTGGAGTTTGCATGTTCTCCCCGTGTCCGCGTGGGTTTCCTCCGGGTGCTCCGGTTTCCCCCACAGTCCAAAGACATGCAGGTTAGGTTAACTGGTGACTCTAAATTGACCGTAGGTGTGAATGTGAGTGTGAATGGTTGTCTGTGTCTATGTGTCAGCCCTGTGATGACCTGGCGACTTGTCCAGGGTGTACCCCGCCTTTCGCCCGTAGTCAGCTGGGATAGGCTCCAGCTTGCCTGCGACCCTGTAGAAGGATAAAGCGGCTAGAGATGATGAGATGATATATATATATATATATATATATATATGGGGCGGCACAGTGGTGTAGTGGTTAGCGCTGTCGCCTCACAGCAAGAAGGTCCAGGTTCGAGCCCCGTGGCCGGCGAGGACCTTTCTGTGCGGAGTTTGCATGTTCTCCCCGTGTCCGCGTGGGTTTCCTCCGGGTGCTCCGGTTTCCCCCACAGTCCAAAGACATGCAGGTTAGGTTAACTGGCGACTCTAAATTGACCGTAGGTGTGAATGTGAGTGTGAATGGTTGTCTGTGTCTATGTGTCAGCCCTGTGATGACCTGGCGACTTGTCCAGGGTGTACCCTGCCTTTTCCCCGTAGTCAGCTGGGATAGGCTCCAGCTTGCCTGCGACCCTGTAGAACAGGATAAAGCGGCTAGAGATAATGAGATGATATATATATATATATATATATAAATTTTCAGAGCTCAACTGAAAATCATATTGTATGATGTAGGTCTTAAGAATAAAGATTCTTTCTTAAGCAGTGTCTCTAAAATGATGTCTCCTTTGATGTGCTCCATGAGGAAAAAACTTTTTGTGCACTTTAAAGGGATAATGCTATTATTTGATTAAGAATGACATATACATTGAACTGTCAGACAGGTTCCAGACTGCCGCTTTTCATTGGCGCCAATATTGCACAAGAAAAATGCACTTAAATTCAATTTCAGAATCTTGCATAACTTTGCAACTTCTGTAGTATGAAAGTGTAAATACAAGAAGTGTTCAGGTTGTAGACTGATAATTCCTTTGACAGCTTCAAAATTCCCACCAAGGCCTGCTCTTGATGTGCTCAGAGCACCAATTTCTGTTTATTAGCATAGTCAGGGAGACAGGGTGAGTATCCGCCACACTTAAACGTGTAAATAAATTGACTTGTGTCTTTGTACTCCAAGGTGCAGCTAAAGCCTTTTATACCGTCTCTGTTCAGTTTCTGCAAACAGCGAGCACTCTAGCATTCTTTGAAAGCCTGTTTTGCATCCTGTGACTTTTTGCAAGCTTCTCGCCTTGAGGTTACATTCACCACCTGTTGAACCTTGTTGTGTTTTCTCTTACCTATGTGGCAACAGCTTCATTTCCTAGCTGTAGTGTCAAAGTGTAAAATGTCATGAAAATGTTGTGAACTTTCACTTTTATTTATTTTCATTTACATGCTAATTAAGATATGCCTGCTAAACTTGTAATGAAGGGTTTCTCACACAGTTTTGCAACTAAAAATTTGCAATTTTATCAGTTTTATCAATTTTATAAATTACGCTATTTTATCAATTTATAAAATTGACTATCAGTAAAGATTTAGTTTATGAACATAAGCACATAACCATTCAATTACCCAGTACATTGTGCAAATGTGTACAATAATATTTTGGCCATTTATTGGACTATAGAGCTTTATAATTTCTGAACTTTACATTTATAGCATTCAAAGAAAAGCTGATATTATTTATAAGCGTACATGTATTATAGGAACAAGGACTCAAGGTTCAAGGTTTTATTGTCAATGTAAAAAGTACAATGAAATTCTTACTTGAATGCTTCTCGACAGACTGAACAATTAGCTTTAGAGCAGTGCAACATCGCAATAAAATAAATACTAAGTACAAAATGCTGACTATTATGAGATGTCTAACAATGTATAATGCAACATTTAACATGATAATAAATAAATTATATTTATAGCTACATTTCACAAACCCCTGAGGATGCCTTAATCCCATTTTGAGAACTGTGGCTCTAATGTAACAAAGTGACACCTTGTTATCAGCACAAACTCTTTTTCCAGTATTGTGACATCACAGATCACATATCATATCACGATGGAAATTAGAGAGATTAGAATAACTAAATCCTTCCAAACCATCAAACATACACAGAGCTTAATTCAAAATCATAACTTTTAGGAACTGTTTAAATCATCAATGTAATCTATCAACGAGACCGTCAATGACGGCATAGTTCACTCCGGCCCCATCTAGTCCAGAAGGAACGATCTAAAGTGGGCCACCTTGCGCAATAAATGTTGCAAGCTATATACACTATATACAAGCTATATATAGAAGCTATGTACACCCTAGGAATACCAACCTATTTGCCAGAAAGAATCCAAAACAGTGAGGAATTGACCCAGAAGAAGTGATTTTTGTTGAACTGCTCATTAAGGCTTAATCAGTCCGTAACTTCATTAATAATTGTAATGAAGCAAATGCACCCTAGCTACCCCTACCTTCATGCCAGAAAGAGTCAAATTTGGTGAAGAATTGAGGGAGAAGAAGCGATTTGTGTGGAAACTGCTTGTTAAGGCTTAATTACTCCATAACTTCGTTATTAATTGCAATTATGCAAATTTGGGTAGAAGCTATATGCACCCCAGGCAGACCTACCTTCCTGCCAAAAAGAATAAAAATCAGTGAAGAATTGAGAGAGAAAAGATTGGTGAAGTATAGAGAGAAAAGAAGTGATTTTTGTGAAATGTGGATGACGCTGGATGGACGATGGAGAACACATAATGACATAACCTCATTGCCTATCAGCCAGATGAGCTAATAATCAAACGTAATCTATTATTTGTTATAAATAATAAATGTTATCTATAAAACATTTTAAATGTTCTTTTTTACTATTACATTACAGGCATTTAGCAGATGCTCTTATCCAGAGCAACGTACAACAAGTGGGTACATAACAGAGTACTCCTGGAGGAGAGAGGGTTAGGGGCCTTGCTCAAGGGCCCAACAGTGGCAACTTGTCAGTGCTGGGGCTTGAACTCTTGACCTTCAGAGCAATAACCCATTGCCTTGACTGTTGATCCACCACTGCACCCCCCCATACTCTTCCAGTATGAATTCAGTGATGTTAAATTGTACACTAGTACTCGAGAGCAGGAATACTGCAAAAAAAACAAAACACAGAGACCTATTTTGAGAACTGCCAGACATTCCAGTAGTTCTTAAATGTAATTAAGATTCCAAGAAACCTGTTTCAAGGAAATATTGGTGCAAGTAGCATTTTGGTAAGTTGCAATTTTCTCATTTTGCATATCTTTTTAAAGGCAGGAGATAATGCGTCTGATTTTATCGCTACACTATATTGAGGCTTTTTTTCTATAGTCTCAGCGACGTGTGGGAGTGGACCTCATAGGGTGTTGGTGTCGGATTTGACACCTTCAGCTTCTCAAAGCTCCAGCACAATAGCATGAGCTTGCAGGCCTTTACTCTGTGGTCTTTACCGAGGAGCTGTGAACAGCATTGAGTTCCGTCATTCCCAGCTATAGATCCTACATCCTCTATAAAACTATTCAGAACCATGCCCCTCCCCCGACCACCACTTTCCAACATAAGCCTCTGCATCACACTGTAAAAGTTCTTCTTCCTTTTGTGTGTATGTGGGTGTTGGGGTGAGGTGTGCATGGGGGGATCTGTCTCGTGTGGTCGTGTGTGGGGAAGGATAAAGGTGGAGTTATGTTTAGCCTTTCTATTGTCTGTGAGACAGGAAGGAAGAGTGTCCTGAACAACAAATGGGAGCAGGTCTGACTGTCCTCGCCACTGCTCTGATCCTGACGTAGGCCATTTGAGTCCAGACTGGCCTGAGAGGACCAGAAGGCAGATAGGTCAAGAGTGTAAGCCCCCACTGCTCTATTAAGGATATGGAGACCCCCCTCTGTGTCCTCACTGAGTCCACTCCCACTGTCAAAGTCGCTGCAACAACAACTAGTTCTATTGTATGTAAATAGGATTATGGCTTCCTATCCAGGACACTGAATCTGCAGCGGTCCATTACTCCATAAATAGCACTCTCACTGAAGACGGGAAGACATTCCCTATGACTCATTTTGTAATACAGGGTGTTTCAAAAAATTTTATATTATTTGAGATGTAAATATCCCAGAAACTACATAGTCTAGACAAATAAAACTGAACAGGCTTAATGTTGAGCAATATAAGATTTATTCCTCAAAATGTGAATGAGAAATTCAAAGGTATGTGGATTCCATGAACGATTTCACAAATTTTCAATATGCACGCTGCCTGACACACACACACACCCTTCCTCTTTGAACTTTTTGTGCCATGTCCAACTTCGCATTGCAGTTGGTGCATTTTTAGAGAATTCCCTCATAAATGCACGCTGCACAGTCTTGTTCGACTGTGTTCGAGTGTCCTATAACACACAAAATGCCTTTTCTTTTCCAGTGAATGGCATTTCTATACCTAAAAAGATCTCATCTCATCTCATTATCTCTAGCCGCTTTATCCTTCTACAGGGTCGCAGGCAAGCTGGAGCCTATCTCAGCTGACTACGGGCGAAAGGCAGGGTACACCCTGGACAAGTCACCAGGTCATCACAGGGCTGACACATAGACACAGACAACCATTCACACTCACACCTACGGTCAATTTAGAGTCACCAGTCAACCTAACCTGCATGTCTTTGGACTGTGGGGGAAACCGGAGCACCCGGAGGAAACCCACGCGGACACGGGGAGAACATGCAAACTCCGCACAGAAAGGCCCTCGCCGGCCACGGGGCTTGAACCCGGACCTTCTTGCTGTGAGGTGACAGCGCTAACCACTACACCACCGTGCTGCCCACCTAAAAAGATAAAAACAAAAAAAAACATAAAATTTTGACCTGTTTCCACACGTGCTGTTAAAATTTGAGGTCAATTGAACGAGAATTGCCAAAGTTATTAGATTGTGAAATGATATCAAATTTTTTAAACACCCTGTATATCACAGCACCACTGAATTCTCAAATCTGATTGGTCAGAAGGTGTGCATTATTTTTTATATAACAGCACGGCTCTGACAGCAGTTCCTGTTGTAACGTGAATGATTGGTTTAGGTCGGATGTGCTTATTTTTCTATAGTTACAACTTATACACGGAACTTGTATGGCAGGCATTTGATATAATCCAAATCCAATAATAAATTGATTTTCTTTTTCAAAAATGTCTTTTTTAACAAAGAAGGAGGTATAATTATTGAGTTTTGAGACCTCAATTTAACATTTCAGGAAGGAAATCCCAGCTGTGACAGTCACAGTGCCTTGCAAAGTTTCCCAGCACATGAAAACTCTTCAGGACAGAGGGGTTCATGCTTTAAATGTTTTTTCCCCCCCATTAAAATGACAAGCTGCATTTTTGAGAAAGAGAGACAAAAAGGAGATGCTGGTGAAGGAAAGACTGTTTATCATTGCTATAATGTAAGTGATAACAGGAACAAACTTGTTCCACAACATTTGAAACAATGAACTGTTGTTATTGTGTAGTAGACATGGTGTTACACACTCCAGCCTGTGCAGTTAAGCTCATAAAAAGCTATTTTAACCTTTAACTACACTTTTACAATTACAGGCCTGCATGAGTATTGGTACTGTACTACTATAGTGAAATTTTTGGACTGAAATTGCACTACTTCAACAGTAGTGGATAATAGCGAGCAGTGTTTGCAACAAGACGGCATTGTGATGTAGTGGTTAGCACCATCGCCTCACAGCAAGAAGGTCCTTGGTTCGAGCTCAGTGGCCGGCAAGGGCCTTTCTGTGTGGAGTTTGCACGTTCTCCACGTGTCCGCATGGGTTTCCTCTGGGTGCTCTGGTTTCCCCCACAGTCCAAAGACAGGCAGGTTAGGCTAATTGGTGGCTCTAAATTGACCGTAGGTGTGAATGTGAGTGTGAATGGTTGTTTGTCTCTGTGTTAGCTCTGCAATAACCTGGCAACTTGTCCAGGGTGTACCCCGCCTCTCACCCATAGTCAGCTGGGATAGGCTCCAGCTTACCCGCAACTGTGTAGAACAGGATAAGCAGCTACAGATAATGGATAGATGGATGGATGTTTGCAACAAGCTAGCTGTGAACATTAGTGATAACTCTAACATTGATGATTACCTTTTCAAATCAATGGTCAAGGTTAGAGATTTAACCAAGTATTGATTTTGTACATTAACTGATCTGAAGCCAAAACTGCTATCAACTAATTTAAACATTGAGAAACGGTTCTTTACACTGTACACAATGTGAGCGGCCATGTTTATTTGACGTCATTCTGTAAATGGGGAAGGAACTTGTAGTGGATAAGATCACCTCAAGTTAGCCAGTTGAAATTTCACATTGATGGGGTGTTTTCATTGGCTTTTACCAGCCTTTGGTGGGAAATTCCAAGATGCAAATTCACCTTGAATTGCAGCAATGGTGAACCATTACTATTAGAGCTGGGACTTCAGCTCAGCCAAACCTTAGCCAGACACACCAAAAAAGCAATAGGGCAAAGGATTTTACAAGGGATTAGCAGCAGAGTGCCAGGTAGCTCAAATTGTGTGTAGTTGTTGATGTTGAGTTTAAAAGAAACTAAGTAAATTACACAGGGAAATGAATACTTAAGTCTGAGTGAAAAATACTGTGGCGAGCATGCGTGGAAGAAGAGTCTGAAAACAGAAATCTTCATTTCTTGGTTGTTAGTATGTGCTACTTGCTCTAGATAGCCTGGCTTGGCCGCTTTATTAGCATTCACTGACACTACTGATGAACGCTACAACGGCTAGAAGGTGGCTTCACTGCTGCGCTGATGGCGCCGACTCGCGGTTAAGCTCGCATTGGCCTTCGAGAAGGCCAAGGATGATGAATTCTTGGTCCCTCCCACTATAAATCAAAATCTGATTGGTTACTTCATCTGTCACTTCGTACATAAACATACACTGCCATGGCCTTCTGTCCTGGCAATGAAGTCCTAAACAGTGAGTGGGCCAGCTCTAAACTCTTAGCCTAAAGACAACAAACAAAAAAAATCTCATTGGATAACTCGATTTGAATATTTTCAGGACAGTAACCCTTTCATTTCTGAAGCAAATTTGATAGAAAATGAAGTCAAATGAAAATTAGAAGAGAATAATTAAAATGAACTTATGAAAGAATGAATGCAATTAAACAATGAAAGAAATTCAATGCAACATTTGAAATGCTGATATGTTTGGGCCTTCTCTGAAGGCCTAGAAGACGTTTCCCCTCTGAATTGCAGCATGTAGTTCCAGAATTCTAGACTTTCAGCAATCCAGGCTATGAACATAAAATGCACTCAAGAACATAAAACTAAACATCACTGCAGTGTAATATTTTCAACATTTTAACATGTGAGTGATTTACATTACATTAATTGCATTTAGCAGATACTCTTATCCAGAGTGACATACAAAATACCCAGGCCAGCCTGGGAGCAGTTGGGGGTTAGGTGCCTTGATCAAGTAGCCTGGCAAGCCAGACTAAATGTGAATATTTAGTCTGGTCTCGGTCGTAGACATTTCTGAAGGATGTGGGGAGGAACAACCCGTTGTCTTTCAAACTGTCTCTGTGCATATAGGCCAACGCTCTGACCAATCAGCGCAACAGTGACTGTGATGTAGTCAGAGCGACAGAAAGCAGTGGGGGAGCCAGCTGATAGATCAGACTTTTGCCATAGCCGGTCGGCAAAACAGCGAAAACGTCCTTCTTGAAAAGGAATGAGCGGAGAGCCTCTTCCTGCTCATGTTTCAACGAAAACTCCAAGTCTAATTCTCCTAAAACTGATTCCAAAGCGGAGTCAAATGAGCGCTGTTCAATAGCCGTAGCCATCTTTCCTGTTGTGCTTTCTCCAGCGTCACGCAGCCTTGTCGTCACTCCTGCAAAAGCCCGCCCAAAGAATCCAAACAAAAACCTTGCGTTGTGATTGGCGGGCATGATTTGATGCCCGGGGTGTGTTGTTGATATGGTCCGAGGCTAGACCCACTCGTAGGCAAAAATATTTTTGGCCGCTAGGCGGGTGGGTCTAGTTTACTAGGCTATTGATCAAGGGCACTTTGGCTATTCCTGCTGGTCTAGGGAATCGAACTGTGACCTTTTGGTCCAAGCTGCTTCTCTAACCATTAGGCCACAGCTTCCCCCAGTTACATATCAACTTATTAGATTTGAGGGCTTGTTATAGCTGCTCAAAAAAAAAAAACTTGAAAGCCCTAAGCGTTCATAGCCAGGAATAGTTCTATGTTGTCTTCACTGCACTTCAAATGATGAGGAAGTTGCCATTTTTGTTTATATGGTTTGATTATACAAATCACATTGTCTAATGGGAAGATTTATTTGAAAGCTTAATTTGAGGCTTTTGAACTTTTTTCCTGAGCTTGATTAAAGCTGAACTGTTCTATGAATCATCTCCAACTTCCGATATGAAACTTGAATGGGTAAACTAATTTGAGTCCTTAAACACTGATCCTATATGAACAGCTCCACTGGACTGATTTTAAACAGAAAACTGAGCAACTTACTTGTTAAATTATTTTAATGAATCAGTAGCAGAAATAATCACTACATTTTTCTATTTCTACATTTATCCACCAGTTCTACCCACAATTCTTTCACATCTCCATGTCACACAGTGGAAGTGGGAAGGCAAATCGGATGAGTTTCAGAGAGTGGCTTTTCCAAACTGTTGCCTTTGAATGGAGCTCTAAGTAGCTCTTTCCTCTGCTTTCAGTTTATATTCATGTTGTTATAATATCTGACTTTTTTATTTTTAAATAAAATAACCTCTGTTCAGAACAGTTATGTATCTGTCCATCCATCCATTATCTGCAGCCGCTTATCCTGTACAGGGTCGCGGGCAAGCTGAAGCCTATCCCAGCTGACTATGGGCGAGAGGCAGGGTACACCATGGACAAGTCACCAGGTCATTGCAGGGTTGACAAATAGAGACAAACAACCATTCACACTCACATTCACACCTATGGTCAATTTAGAGCCACCAATTAGCCTAACCTGCATGTCTTTGGATGGTGGGGGAAACCGGAGCACCCAGAGGAAACCCATGCAGACACGGGGAGAACATGTAGACTCCACACAGAAAGGCCCTCGTCGGCCGCTGGGCTCAAACCCAGAACCTTCTTGCTGTGAGGCGACAGTGCTAACCACTACACCACCGTGTCATCCAGTTATGTAGCTACTATAATAGCAACTTGGGACATTTTTATTTTCCAATATAAATACTTTCATCTCATCTCTCATCTCATTATCTCTAGCCACTTTATCCTGTTCTACAGGGTCGCAGGCAAGCTGGAGCCTATCCCAGCTGACTACGGGCGAAAGGCGGGGTACACCCTGGACAAGTCGCCAGGTCATCACAGGGCTGACACATAGACACAGACAACCATTCACACTCACATTCACACCTACGGTCAATTTAGAGTCACCAGTTAACCTAACCTGCATGTCTTTGGACTGTGGGGGAAACCGGAGCACCCAGAGGAAACCCACGCGGACATGGGGAGAACATGCAAACTCTGCACAGAAAGGCCCTCTCCGGCCACGGGGCTCGAACCCGGACCTTCTTGCTGTGAGGCGACAGTGCTAACCACTACACCACCATGCCGCCTAAATACTTTCAAAGAAAGTAAAATTCCTGTTCTTGGCTGAGATGAATGGAATCCGATGTGATTTTCTGATATTGTGGCTCATATGTGGCTGATATTGTGGTGCTAGCTTACCAGGCAGTCAATGGGTCAGGTCCAGCATACGTCCAGAAACTGATTCGACCTTACATGCCAGCCAGATCCCTGCACTCTGGTAGGCTAGCTAACAAAGGCTAGCTAACCTGTCTCAAACAAAAAGGTGTCAGCATTAACTTTTTGTGCTACAGTAGCTCTTCTGTGGGATTGGACCATATGGGCTAACCTTCATGCCCCATGCAAATCAGTGAGCCTTCGACACCCATGACCCTGTCGCCGGTTCATCAGTTGTCCTTCCTTGGACCACTTTTGGTAGGCACTAGCCACTGCATACCGGGAACACCCCACAAGATGTGTTGTTTTAGAGATGCTCAGACCCCGTCATCGAGCCATCACAATTTGGCCCTTGTCAAAGTCGCTCAGATCCTTACGCTTGCCCATTTTTCCTACTTCCAACACATCAACTTCAAGAACTGACTGTTCTCTTGCTACCTAATATATCCCACCCCTTGACTGGTGCCACTGTAATGAGATAATCAATGTAATTCACTTCACCTGTCAGGGTTTATAATGTTATTCCTGATCAGGAAAAGTGGAGCTCCCGATGAGTGTACAATGTGTTAGTAAATAATCCCACAATTTAAAAAAGCAAATAAAAAATAACCTCTGATTAAAAAATTCATCTATCTTATGCAAATAAAGATACAAATTTCGTTGTCTGGTGGTCAGGTGTTTATGAGATTTGTTGCCTTGCACTTACGATCGGGTTCCCTAGTGTACGGTCACAAAAGCAATCAAAAATCAGGTCAATACCATACATTACCATATTCTCTTAAGTATGGAGGTTTGCTCCATACTTTAACAAAAATACTCCAAGTGAAAGGTTTAACTACTTAACTGTGGGCAATAAAGTAGTAATTAACAGTAGTCTTAATTACACTGATGATTAAACTCAAAATCTTAATTACAATGATAGTTAGGATTAAATAAATTACAGTTTAGGCACCAAGAACCAGAACCTTTCAGAACCTTTAATAAATGTTTATATGACACATATAACTAAAATATGTGAATTAAATAAACTTTTAATTGTCATCTTTTTATGCCGAGTCATTTCTAATTGTTAAATAAGTTGGAAAAGATATATTGTACTTCCACCTTGCCATCTTATATACATTAAATAGCATCTGAACTTAGAAATAAAACCATTTTATATATATATATATATATATATATATATATATATATATATATATATATATATATATATATATAAATTTTTTGTCTTCGCCTAAATAGCCTCATTTGTAACCCTCTGACAATGATGGTTATTTATTTCTCTTTCAAAAATAAAATAAATCGTCTCTCACACCTCAGGCTTGTGTTGAGGACAGGAAATGTACAGACATTTCACAAAAGAGCTTTCACTGTTTCGATTCATCTTCACGAATCAAAAGAAAACGTGTCGTTATAGCTTTGTTTTCCACGTTATTTATAGCAGGTCAAGCTTCATATACAAATGACAGCTGTTCCTCGGGTGGTATTGTTTGTTGCATCATGAGAAACGAATGCAAACATTCGATGATCAGTCTTACTATGACCTGTGTCATCTCTTTCACTTTTATAACAATGCAAATGTATAATTTATTTCATGACACCCATAAATCTTATCTTCATTTTAATTATTAACAAACAATATTAAATAAAGACACACGAACACCCTTTACCTGCTTAGAGCCAGGGTAGGTGGGCCGGACATCAACCCTTTAACCCTCGAAAGGCCTTTTCAATCATGTGGTGAAGCATCTTTTCAGTAAAGATATCTCATTAAAAAGGTGTTGAAGAATCTTAACTACTTAATTTATTTTTTACACAAATGAGCAAACATTTACTACCACAAATATATTTTTAGACTTTTTTTTGGGGGGGGGGGTTGTTGGCGGTGTCGCTTGTTTTAGTATTTTTTATACATTGTCCTTTATGCATTATTTTATATTATAATTTATTCATGTTTATACAAAATGTAATGTTTAATCAGTACGTAAGAAATGAGATGTCGTCTTTAAAGTTAAAAAAAAATGCTAGAGACTAGAGAAAAATAATGCTGATTAAAACACTGTCGTCAGTGTTAAAGAAAGATAGATAGATAGATAGATAGATAGATAGATAGATAGATAGATAGATAGATAGATAGATAGATAGATAGATATTAATGTTGTCCTGAGGAACCTTTCTAATCACTTCTTTCCTCATATTACATAATCATTAACAGTTATTCCACGAAATCGAGTCGTACATGAGCTGATAGCCTATGAACTGTTTTATTCTATCCACATTCACTGGATTTTGAGAAACAGAGCATTTTTATTTTTTGAAAATTCAATAATGTTGTAGTTGAGTCACTAACCTTGAGTCTGAGTCCAGTCTTGAGTCCCCAGTGTTTAAGTCCAAGTCAAGTCCAAGTCATTAAAGAAAATTTCGAGTCGAGTCCGACTCGAGTCCACTATTGATCCAAGTCAAGTCCAAGAACAAGACTCCAACCACACCATTTGATGGTGGCTGTTGCTAGCCTGGGCCTGCCCATCCTAAGCGTGACGCAACACGAGGGCCTGTTGCGAGCTTAGTCTGGCAAGGCAAGCTATCTACAGCTCTTCCAAGCTCCCGAAAAATCAGGAGCCAATCAACTTTGAGCATCTCCAACGGCCCTGGGTAGAGACGTGTTCAAGGCAGTGACGTAGTAGAACTGCAACCAGAAGCCATAGATTGTTTACAGAATCTATGCCGGAAGCGCTTCATTCACTAGAAACATTACGAACATGGAGCAGCGGCAAGCCTTTGACACAGCGGTAGATGCTGTATTGAAAGCATTCAACGGGAAGTTCTCATTGAAAACGGAGCAAAGAGCAGCCCTGGAGGTATTTATCTTCTTCCTGTTACTCAAGCAGTTTCCGTCGCGTCACATACGTCAGAGGAAAGAGTGATGTGATTGGTTTAAGCTTCGTCACAGCCTTTTCTGGCTTCGACCAGTAGCAAACTCAGGCATTTCAGGGAGGCGGGTCAACCACGCCTTTGGGAAACGGTTGGGCTTAATATCTTTGCCAGACCAAATGCTCGCAGAGCTTTGAAGTCGTGTTAGCCAGACTAGGCTGTTGCTGCCTTTATGTGAAACTGTCTCTGCTACTGTGTTGGACTAACATTACTGCTCGACTGCCCCATTTTAGTTAATAGGCTACAGATAAAAAGCTTGTTCATTGCTCATCAAGCCCCGCCTACAATCAACAAGGCAAATAACATGAGACAGGGTTAACACTAGCTAGATCATTGGTCAGCAAGCAAGCCCCGCTATCAACACAGCAATGAACACAGCATGTCACTTCCTTCTCTTGTTGGAGTCTTGCCAAATGATGATTGAAGTTTGAGGTTGTCCCTGTCGTCTCCTCAATAGTTCTTCTACATATGGAACACATAGCAGTGCATTTTTTCCCACTGCACGAGAAGTCTGTATAAGCAAAGGGGACAATCCTAGGGGCTTCTCTCCAGGCATTTTAGCGCCATTAATGTTAGTTTGTTTCTGAACATGATGTATGAACAGGTGAATATGCATTCTCTTGCATGAAATGAGTATAAAAATTAATGGAGATATAAATATCTTATGCCAAATTATCATGGCATGTTACAAAAAATAAAGAAAAAAATCTGAGTACTCGCCTCTAATTTATGAATCTGAATGCAGTTAATGCACGAGTTTGAGTCCAAGTCCGAGTCATCAGTGCTCGAGTCCAAGTCAAGTCATGAGTCCTTAAAATAAGGGAATGAGTGAGAGTCCCTGACTCGACTACTGCAAGCCTGGTGTGAATACTGTTCGTTACACAGGGTGCCTGTGGCTCAGCATGGCTGAGTGTCTTTGCCTGGGGATGCAGGTGTGAGGATTGAGAGTGTACAGTACTAGAGAGGCCCTCTTTTCTCATTCGTACTTGAACTCTGCTGGACCCTGGAGGGACGAGCTTCTAACTTCATTTGTCCCTTACCCAGGAGGCTGAGCGGGCCCTCAGGTCCCCGGTCCCTCTGCACTGTCTGACATCATCACCAAATCCTTTCTCTTTCTCCCCCACAATTGCTTCCACCCACCACAGGATTTGACTTCTTTCTCTTTCCCCAGGCCTTCTTTATTCGCTCTCTTTTGCCTCCTCAGCTCCTTAAGTCGTGTCCATGCCCTCTCCGGGTGCTGCTTTTTCTCTCTATCACTCCTTTCACACCCTCTGCTCTCATCTGTCCATGGCTCTTCCTCTGTGGCCTCAGCGTTTCTTTTTTCTCCTCTGAAATTGGGGGGCTTGAGTGAGTGGCTCTGCTGTTGGAGGATTATGAGCTTAGTTTGTGACCATGCAATTGTTTCATGGGTAGTCTGAGGAATGCAGCAGCCAAGAGACAGGCTGAAGTAAAGGACATAGACTATGGGTCAGCAAAGACAGGGACAGAGGAGGCCTGGGGCTTTGAGTATTCTTTTTTCCCTTTCCTTTCTTTTATTGTTTTGTTTTATTGGTGACGTAAACATGAAGTTCACATACATGGTAGAAGTCTCCATCCCCCTCTTTTAGACCCACATTACCACGCCCTCCTGACCACACCCAGGTAAGAGGAAACATACTTGCATACATACATATATACATACATACATACGTACATACATACATACGTACGTACGTACGTACGTACGTACGTACGTACATACATACATACATACATACATGTATAAATAAAAATATGAATATAAATAAAGAGAAGGAAAAAGGGAATACTTTCCTGCATCAGAAATATTCTTACAATTTTGTAAAAAAAAAAATGCAGGGTGATCAACAGTTTGGGCCTCGAAATATCTCTGAAAAAAGAAGAAGAAAAAAGCCTGATGCACTTCTGCAATAAGTACAAAAAAACTTTTTTTGGACACTGGGTACATGCCATTTCCTCTTCTTTTTCTTCTTCTTTTTCTTCTTCTTTGTCAGAGATGAATATAAATTATATTTATTAATCATTTCCTTAAAAAAATTTAAATGTGCATCACTTCAATATATGATCCACTAAATTATCATATCAATAAAAAACATGTATATAGACATAATAAAATAAATAATACTGTATAACGTATAAATAAATAAGATTTAGGAATGAATTATTGTTAAAATATGAATACATACCAAAAATGTAATAATTAAACAGAACTGCAACACTACTTTTTTTTTTAATTAACCTACATTTATCTCTATTTTACTCTGTATTTGAGCTGTTGCAACACCCACATTTCCCCTCATGGGGATCAGTAAAGGAATATCTTATCTTATCTTATCTTATCTTATCTTATCTTATCTTATCTTATCTTATCTTATCTTATCTTATCTTATCTTTCTATATTTGTAATTTGTATTTTTTAAATTTTTTTTAAATAGGGACAGTGCACAATAAAACATTAACCTTATACCGTGTCTTGCAAAAGTATTCACCCCCCTTCATGTTTGTCCTGTTTTGTTGCATTACAAGCTGGAATTAAAATGGATTTTTGGAGGGTTAGCATCATTTGATTTACACAACATGCCTACCACTTTAAAGGTGAAAATTGTTGTTTTATTATGACACAAACAATAATTAAGATGAAGAAAAATAACCCAAAACCCAGAAATCTGGAGTGTGTATAGGCGGGGGTGCCTATACACACTCCAGATTTCTGGGTTTTGTTTTTGTTTTTTCATCTTAATTATTGTGAATTGGTTGGACCAGCTCTAATTTAGGGGTTTCATATGAAACCCCTAAATTAGAGCTGGTCCAACCAATTCACTTCACAAGTCACATAATTCGTTGATTAAGATCCACCTGTGTGCTATCAAAGTGTCGCATGATCTGTCACATGACGTCTGCATAAATCAACCTGTTCTGGAAGGACCCTGACTCTGCAACACTACTAAGCAAGCAACATGAGAACAAAGGAGTACTCCAAACAGGTCAGAGACAAAGTTGTGGAGAAGTATAGATCAGGGTTGGGTTATAAAAAAAATCCCAAACTTTGAATATCCCACCGAGCACCATTAAATCCATTATAGCAAAATGGAAAGAATATGGCACCACTACAAACCTGACAAGAGAAGGCCGTCCACCAAAACTCACAGACCGGGCAAGGAGGGCATTAATCAGAGATGCAACAAAGACACCAAAGATAACACTGAAGGAGCTGCAAAGATCCACAGTGGAGATGGGAGTATCTGTCCATAGGACCACTGTAAGCCGTACACTCCACAGAGTGGGGCTTTATGGAAGAGTGGCCAGAAAAAAGCCATTGCTTAAGAAAGCACTTTTGGAGTTTGGCCAACAGCATGCGGCAGAATCACCAAACACATGGAAGAAGATTCTCTAGTCAGATGAGACTAAAATAGATCTTTTTGGCCATCATGGGAAATGCCATGTGTGGCACAAACCCAACACCCTGAGAGCACCATTCCTACAGTGAAGCATGGTGGTGGCAGCATCATGCCATGGGGATGTTTTCCATCTGCAGGGACAGGAAAGCTGGTCAGGACTGAAGGAAAGATGGATGACACTAAATACAGGGCAATTCTGGAGGAAAACCTGTTTGAGTCGGCCAGAAGTTTGAGACTGGGACGAAGGTTCACGTCCCAGTAGGACAATGACCCTAAACATACTGCTAAAGCTCCACTGGAGTGGTTTAAAGGGAAACATTTAAATGTCTTGGAATGGCCTAATCAAAGCCCAGACCTCAATCCAGCTGAGAATCTGTGGCATAACTTGAAGATTGCTGTACACCAATGCAACCCATCTATCTAACTTGAAGGAGTTGGAGCAGTTTTGCCTTGAGGAATGGGCAAAAATCCCAGTGGCTTGATGTGCTAAGCTAATAGAGACATACCCCAAGAGACTTGCAGCTGTAATTGCAGCAAAAGGTGGCTCTACAAAGTATTGACTTTGGGAGGGATGGCGGGCTGAATACCTATGCAGACTCCAGATTTCTGTTTTTTTTTATCTTAATTATTGTTTGTGTCACAATAAAACAACAATTTTCACCTTTTAAAGTGGTAGGCATGTTTTGTAAATCAAATGGTGCTAACCCCCAAAAATCCATTTTAATTCCAGCTTGTAATGCGACAAAACAGGACAAACACCAAGGGGGATGAATACTTTTGCAAGCCACTGTATAAAACAAGGAGAGATGCATTGTGCCAGGTTTTAGCAAGTTGCTATTTTCCGCCTGTAGTCCCTGGGCAGGTAGGCGGAGCATACAATGAATTAAAATCAGTAACAGAAGTCACAAAGTTGTACAAAATTACAATAATAAAATTATCAACACATACATTCCCACATCCTAAAAACAATTTACCCCCCACCTCCCAAATTTTTTAAATATGCCCCCCATCACACACATGCATGCACATGCACACACATACACACACACATAACAACTCACAAATGTTTACAAGTTTGCTGTGACAGCATCCAGCGTTTTGTGTGACATGAAAATGTTTGAAAGTCCATCAACTCAGTTTGAAGGATGTTCCATTGATTTGTGGCAACAAAAGAAAAAGATCTCATCTCATTATCTCTAGCCGCTTTATCCTGTTCTACAGGGTCGCAGGCAAGCTGGAGCCTATCCCAGCTGACTACGGGTGAAAGGCGGGGTACACCCTGGACAAGTCGCCAGGTCATCACAGGGCTGACACATAGACACAGACAACCACTCACACTCACATTCACACCTACGGTCAATTTAGAGCCACCAGTTAACCTAACCTGCATGTCTTTGGACTGTGGGGGAAACCGGAGCACCCGGAGGAAACCCACGCGGACACGGGGAGAACATGCAAACTCCACACAGAAAGGCCCTTGCCAGCCACGGGGCTCGAACCCGGACCTTCTTGCTGTGAGGCAACAGCGCTAACCACTACACCACCGTGCCGCCTCAAAAGAAAAAGATGATTTATCAAATGAAGTCCTTCGTTTAGGGATACTGCACTCTCCCCTGGTAACCAACCAAATGGCTCGTGTTGTTTTTTCTGAGCCGAGTGTAACAAAGTGTAACGAGTGTATCATGGTCATATGCTTGTCTTGGCTTCCAGTTTTCATTTTTAATTCACCTTTTTGTAATAGTTATATTGTGAACTTATATTACTTCTGCATTCTCCTGTCCATCTGATGAAATTTTGCACATAATATACTCTTCATTTTTCTTCTTGCAAATGCTCTATTATCTGTGCCTTCATGTCAATTTCACTTTAAATCACATGAATTTTATGACCTTTTAACCTCCCACATCGAAGAATGTGCATTTGTGACTATAACACATGCTCATTCTTGATCATTACATGATTTTAATGGATGCCAGGGGAAATATGTTGTGCTAAACCGCAGCACTGGAAGTAACTCATATCCTCATGTTTGTAATTAACCACAGGATTAATGGAGAGAACCGGAATACCTGCACAGTCTTCTCACTCACCACATTTACTGATCTCAACTTCTGACCTGCAGAAGCTTAGCGTTATGAGCGAGTGAGTGTTGGAGTCTGGACTTTCCACCGGTCCTCACTCTCAAGTCCCCACACCATTGCCAAATGCTGACTTACCGTCTACGACTCTAATGGCTCCGCTGACACATGCTGTATAAGCAGCTGACAATCCTTAGAACTTCAAGAAGGCTTAATGTGAATAACCAGGAGATTACTAGCTCACACATTCCAACTAGTAATAAAAGCGTACACCGATGTTGGAAAGAATGCTACATTCAGTTAACTTGGAATTTTCAACTTCTCACTTGGGGGGAAAATAAAAACAAAGAAAACATGCCGTCAACTCAAGATTCCTACTCGTAAACTCAGGGCTGTCTCTTCAATGCCAATTTCAGCACATGATGCCAAATCAACATGGCTGCTCACAGCATCAACAGTAAACAACGCAGCACTTCTTTACGTCTAGATGAGTTATAGTATATATAAAACTATACATATTAACTTCTTAAATCTTAAAAATAACACTGGCTGTACAGTTCCCTGTTTGAGGAGGTAAATATGCATCATTCAGCTAACTATAGTTAGCTGGCTAGATCACTGCTTGCTAACTACAGATGAACACAGAGGTGTTCATGTTTTTTCCACTTTGTAGCTCAAATGCACAAAAATAGAAAATGACATAATTCCAAGTTCTGACTTTCCATTTCCAAAGTAATGCTGCACTTGTGCTCCCTTGTAAGTAGTAATTTGCAAGTTGTAAGAACATCATTTCCCACTTCAGGGCATTTGAGGTGCAAAGCAGGGAAAACACATAATGTCTTTTGTTTGTTCTGTCAGAGCATGTAAAGGTCATAAAACACTTTTAACCACACTTTTACAGTTACAGGTCTGAGTGGCTACTGGTTCTGTTCTGCTATAGTGAACTTCTAACATTCATGCAACATTTTGGACTGAAACTGAAGCACAGCAACAACAGCGGACAATAGCATCGAGCATTAGCAACAAGCTAGCCAGCCAACATTAGTGATGACTTGAATGTTGTTCATTATCTGATTAAGACAACGATTAGTATGGGCAAGTTGATAGAGTTAACCAAGTACTCAGTTTGTACATTAACTGATCTAAAGCCAACATGGGTGGCATGGTGGTGTAGTGGTTAGCACTGTTGCCTCACAGCAAAAACACTCCGGGTTCAAGCCCCATGGCTAATGGGGGCCTTTCTGTGTGGAGTTTGCATGTTCTCCCCATGTCTGTGTGGATTTCCTCCGGATGCTCTGGTTTCCCCCACAGTTCAAAGACATACAGATTAAGTAAAATCTAGTCACTAGGGTTGTACAAGGCAGTGCATACTTAGTGTGGGTCCCAAGCCTGGAGAGATAGAAGGCCCAGTCAGTGCGTTTACATGCACATCCAAATCGAGCTACTGTCGTAATCGAGCTAAGGGTCCCAGCAGGGGTGCCAGAGAAATCCAATCCTACATGCACACAAGGAAATCGAGCTATTGTGTGAGGTACATTGTGCACCCGAGCCACAGGTGGCGCTACACGCCCCATCGTGTTGGTACACTTCCGGTTGTCATCAAGAAGAAGAGCTATTCAAGAGTATAAACAAAGTTATCAGCAGTGTTGCCAGATACTGCTGACATTTTCCAGCCCAAAACATGTTCAAATCCGCCAAAATGCACTTAAAACCGCCCAATCTGGCAACACTGGGTTCCGTGTTCACAAGTTCCGTGCTCAAGCTGTTAGGCTTGCTCTAACAGACTGTATGGCTACAAACTGTCCTGCGCAGACCACTGTTTTGTAAGACAACTTATTTTGCACAATTGTATATTTTTCTAAAGTCCATTTTTTGCTTACAATTTAACTTATGTCTTAATAAACACACAAAAAGTTCAATTGTTTTGTTTTTATTGACATTCTTCAGATGTTGGACATATATATACACACACACAAATACAATGACTTGTTTATGTACACAATTCACAGCTATGCAACAGCTGTACAGATGTATTTGGTGATACAGTAAGTGAGCTAAATTTTAACAGTGCAAACAATGCCACAAAAAGAAAAGATTCATGCCGTTGTCATGATTCGTTGTCATGCCGACCGAGGCTGTTGTGTTTCCCGCTTGTGGTCTCGTCACTCGTCACTTCCGGAAGGGGAAGTGCTGAAGTAAGTAGCTCGACTACGTAGCTCGATAGGATATACATGCACTAAGTAGCTCGGCTAAAATTGCATAATCTAGGTCGTGTAGCTCGATTACGAGAAATCAAGTTCGGTTCTATTTCAGCCTAGCTAAGGTGTTTCCATGGCATTTAGAACTTCGATTTCAGTCGAGCAACGGCAGAAATTTGATTTTCTCTATGTGCATGTAAACGCACTGAGTGTAAGACTAGTGTGAGTTAAACTGGTTATTAACTTCTGAAAATAAAGTCTCATTATCAGTACTATTATAAACTTATTTAAAAGTAGAAAAAAGGTTCTTTACACTGTTCACAGTGTGAGCAGTAATGTTGATTTTATGTCACTCGGGGAGGGAACAGAGAGTAGTTAGGAGAAGACTACCTCAAAGTGATGAGCTGAGGGGGTGTTTTCAGTGGCTTTTAACAGGAAATTAAAAATAAAATTGCAGTTTCACCTCAAATGCAGCATACATCAAATCCATATATATATATATATATATATATATATATATTTTTTTTTTTTTTCAACTTTCATACATTCAAATATAGATTCATTCATTCAACTTGAAAAAAACATGAAGTGATTCAGTCTAACAATCTGTTTTTTGGGGCTTATTCTATCCATCCATTATCTGTAGCTGCTTATCGTGTGCAGGGTCGCGGGCAAGCTGGAGCCTATCTCAGCTGACTATGGGTGAGAGGCGGGGTACACCCTGGACAAGTCGCCAGGTCATCTCAGGGCTGACACATAGATACAAACAACCATTCACACCTACATTAAATTTAGAGCCACCAAATAACCTAACCTGCATGTCTTTGGACTGTGGGGGAAACCGGAGCACCCAGAGGAAAGCCATGCAGACACGGGGAGAACATGCAAACTCCAAACAGAAAGGCCCTTGCAGGCCGCTGGGCTCGAACCCAGGACCTTCTTGCTGTGAGGCAACAGTGCTAACCACTACAGCACTGTGCCACCAGCTTATTCTATTAACTGTTATAAAACCAATTGCATAGAAAGTCCATCCATCCATAACTGCTTATCCTGTACAGGGTCGCAGGCAAGCTGGAGCCTATCCCAGTTTACTATGGGTGAGAGGCAGGGCACATCCTGGACAAGTTGCCAGATTATCGCAGGGCTGACACATAGAGACAAACAACCATTCACACTCACATTCACACCTACGGTCAATTTAGAACCACCAATTAGCCTAACCTGCAAGTCTTTGGACTGTGGGGGAAACCGAAGCACACCCACGCAAACACGGGCAGAACATGCAAACTCCACACAGAAAGGCCCCCGTCGGCCACTGGGCTCAAACCCAGAACCTTCTTGCTATGAGGCGACAGTGCTAACCACTGCACCACTGTGCCGCCTGCATAAAAAGTCTATTTTCTGTATTATGTGAAATATCAGGAACAGCAAAAATATATATTTTTATCCTTCCCAACATTCTTGTCAACTCTGTTAACTCTGTTATAAAACCACATAAAATCCACAAAGACTTTTAATAATACGCATGACAGCTGCACCGAGAGATGTCACTTCCTCTGGCGGGAAACTTCAGAAAGGCAGCGAGGTATGTTATGTTTCTTCTCTCATTAATTTGAACAAAATGTTGAGGATTTTACACCAACAGTAAATTAATTATTCGTCAAATCTGTTATTGTGATATTGGAGTGAATCTCTCACTCATTTTTAAAAACAGTAATATGATTAAAATCCATAAAATTTTGTTTTTATACATGCCATGTGGTAGCTAGTTTGAGGTTAGCATGTGGAGTTAAGACTACAGAAGGATGGGACATGTCAATTCTGTTATCATCAGTTCTATTAATGGTTTATATATAATGGAATATATACACACACACACAGTATTGTGCAAAAGTCTTCAGCACATGTAAAGAAATGCTGTCGACCAAAAATGGCTTAAAAGTAATGAAATGAAGTGTAGTTTCAGTAGTCTCAGGTACAGTGAGTGCAGTTTTATAAGGAAATGAGCTGTAGGTTTTACTGAGCATCTTGCACAACCAACCACAGTTCTTCTGGACACTTTGACTGTCACACTTGCTTCTTAATTTTGCACCAAAACCCAGCAGCCTTCATTATGTTTTCTTTTTTAATCTGAAAGGTGCTCTCTTTATTATGCTGCTCAGATACAAACATGATTTTTTTTTTCTGTCACATTTAATTTTGTGCTGGAAAACGAATGTTTGGAACTCTACTGACTCGATGATGTATCAGTCATAAAATAGAAATCTATAAAAAAAGTTTGTATGAAAAAATAGGGTGCCTAAGACTTTTGCACAGTACTGTATATATAACTCAACAGATTAAGATATAGATAGTGGCATTGTATGGTAGCTGTAATAAAAGTATAGTTATTTTGTTTGTTCACATTGGGAGTCATAAGGTTTTTTTGTTAATGTAATGCAACCAGGAAGTGTCACAACACTTACTATGTAAAACTTGTTCTATCATAAAATAAGGAAATAAGACATTTTTTTATACCCCGAGTACATCGTGTGCTATTGTTGTGTCACAGGTGGTGCTTGCTGACTCGGGCACTCACTCGGTGGCTCGAGCCAAGCCTGCTTCAACTGGGTGGCATGGTCCTCTTTTCTCTCTCTTCTCTTATGGGCTTTTTCTCATGTATATCTCTATCATTTCGGCCCCTTAATGAGGATTGGATGAGCCCATTGATGTTTTTTGGGCCTTGGGGCCCACCATCCGCATGCCTCTTAATGGAGTCTCCTAGCAGCAGTCATCGGCCTCTTTCTTCCACTGGCATTGTCAGGCCCTGAAAGTGACTTACTTCAAGCCTAGTGTGCCTTTCTCTCTCTCTGTCTTTGTCTGCCTCTCCATGTCTCTTTCTTTGTCTTTCTTCCACCACTAGCCGTTATTGCTTGAATAGCTAATAGTGGCCTCCTGCCAGTGGACCTCATCCGTTCTTGACCCCCACTCAGTGCACACACACAAAGTCATATAGAGGCATGCACACATGCGCACAAATCCCCAATATCAATATCCCTGTGAGGTTGGAGAGCATTGAAGTTCTTCCAGGCTTTTTATTCTGACATTTGATTTTGGTGAATGATGTCGTTCCACTGGAGCATGATTCATTCTGGAGTGTAAGAAGCATCTGAACTGTTCAGATTCAATCGAATTCCTCAAATATGCAGTGTGCCTCACATTGCGATAAACAGGTATCCAAGCTATCCCACTAAAACAATAATGAAATCGATGGAGAATAAGTGGGGAAAAAATTATAAGCTACTGTAAGTAAATTAGCAGACCTGAACACAACTGCATAGTTTCCACGCACTGAAGACTAATGTGAAGGAAAAACTAAAAAACTAAATAAAATAAAATAATAAAATAAATGACTGCATTACAGGTCTGGGATAGAGCAATTGATAATGTCTATGACTATTTGCAGCAAATATTAAATAAATATGGAATAAAACACTATAGAGTATGCTGTTCTAGGAAAATAATCAACAACAGGTTGGTGTCATGTAGCCTTTAGTTACTATAATTTCTGTTACAACCCCGAATTTGATTATTTTCTTATAACTGGGTGGAGTAAAGTGTTTCGTTCCTCTTACATCACAGTAATCTGCATATCATTAATTTTTGGTATTAATTTATAAAAAACACATTATACTTTTTACCCATTTATAGTTACATTTAAGATTTTGGAATGTCCACAAAACAAATTATTTAACAGTTATTACATGAAATCGAGTCATACATGCTTGATAGCATCGAGTTGGCTATAAGCCATGTATGACTCAATTTCGTGGAATAACTGTTTTATTCTATCCACATTCACTGGATTTTGAGCAACAGAGCATTTTTATTTTATTTGTTTGCAAATTTGATAAAAACTTCATACAAAATGTCAGACAAAATCATTTCTGCTTAGAATGTAAACAAACTGGTGAAACAACAGTAGTAATTTGTGAAAAATGCAATAATAATAATTCTTGAAAAATTAACAAAAAGAGACATTCTTCCCACCAAATACTTTTATTCCATGTTTTTGTTTTTGTTTTTTTGGGGGGGGGGGGTTGTTTTCAAGTAGAGTTTTCATTTCGTCCTCGGTTGGTTCAGCAACATGCTCCGCTGTTGTGTTTTTTTTTTACTTACGGTATATGAGCTGACAGCCTAGTAGTAGAGTAGCCAATCAGAGCGTGCAATTGCTCATATCCAGTGAATGTGGATAGAATAATTCCTGTTATTGGTATACCTTATATTATAGCTACCAAATGCAAAAACAGTGCAGCTTATCATGTTACGAAGACACCACAAAACTCAAAGTCCTTCATCCTGAAGATTCTTCTGTCAGAAAATTTAAAGTTGCAGATTTAGAAAGTGCTGAAACTGTTATAAAGTGCTGACACTGACAGTGACAACGCCTTCCAAAAATGCTAAATAAACATCTCCTCTCAGAAAACTTCACCATTTCAATGACTCCATACTTTGTAACAAAGCGTTTATGTGGAACATCCATTATACAAATAACTGTGTAAATTGTTACTATAGAAATGATAATGTAGATAGATCTTTGTTTATGTTCTATGCGAAGGTTTAGTGTAGTGCCGTTGTCCACTAATTATATACTCTTTCCTTTTTGATGCACCTTGTAGATGTATATTTCAGTGTTGTAGTTGAGTCACTAAACCTCATGTCCGAGTCCAGTCTCGAGTCCCCAGTGCTCCGAGTCGAGTCCGAGAACAAGACTCCAACCACACCATTTGATGGTGGCTGTTGCTGCCTTCATGTGAAACCATCTCTGCTACTGTGTTGGACTAACGTTACTGCTTGACTGCCCCATTTTAGTTAATAGGCTACAGATAAAAAGCTCGTTCATCGCCCAGCAAAACCCACCCACTATCAACAGGGTAAATAACATGAAAGAGGGTTAATACGAGCTAGTTCATCGGTCAGCAAGCAAGCCCCGCTTTCAAAAGAGCAATGAACATAGCGTGTCACTTCCTTCTCTGGGTGTAATCTTGCCAAATGACGATTGAAGTTCGAGGTTGTCCCCGTCGTCTCCTTGATAGTTCTTCTACATATAAAACACACAGCAGTGCATTTTTCCCACTGCACGAGAAGTCTGTATAAGCAAAGCAGACAATCCTATGAGCATTCTCTCCAGGCATTTTAGCGCCATTAATGTTAGTTTGTTCATGAACAGGTGACTGTGCATTCTCTTGCACGAAATGAGTATAAAAATTAATGTAAATATAAATATCTTGTGTCAAATTATTATGGCATGTTACAAAAAATAAAGAAAATATCTGAGTCCTTGTCTCCAATTTACGAGTCCAAATGTAGTTCATGCACAAGTCCAAGTCCGAATCATCAGTGCTCAAGTCCAAGTCAAGTCACGAGTACTTAAAATAAGGGTACGAGTCCTGGGCTCGAGTCCAAGTCCTGGACTCGAATACTACAAGCCTGGTATATTTAGAGACTAAACCTCATATTTTCTATGTGTAGTGTGCATGAGTTAGCTGGAGATTTTTGTAATAATAGAATTGCTTTATAACTCCAGAATAATTGCTCATTGGGTTCCTGAGCTACAGTTTATTACTGCAGGTGTAACTGTTACAATGGCTTATAAATGTAGCTTTTAAACTGGCAACTGCTTGTACATGCATACTCTGAACCCCTAATACAGTATCAGTTTCAAGCCTGGTGCACTGAGATCATCCGCTCTTCACACTAGACTCACTTCTTCTCCCCATAGCAGCTGCCTTCTTTGCGGCTGTTCCATGTGGTCTGCCATTTCCAGGAGCTGAGCATTGCTGCCCGTCCGTTTTCTGTTTTAATGAATGAATGCTCACAGCACAGAAGAAACCACATGACACTTTTCTGTCAGGCTTTATTGGCTTTTTAACTCTAAATGTTTTATCTGTGAATGAATAGGAGAAAGGATTTATTATGCAAAGCAGGAGTTATGGATTTGCTTTATAGCTTTACATAGCAGTGATGGATCGAAGTTTATGGGTATCCTCCTGCAGTTTTATTGTGAGATAAATACTTTTTGGTTTCGGTTACGCCAGCGTCGACACACATGGAGCCTTTCTGTCATCACACCAAACCCAGCGTCGCCCCTGATGAAGCAGCGCTCCTTATGTAACGGGCGTCCCTCTGAACTCACACATGTGTTCAGGCTCATTAATTCATCTGGATGAGTAAACATTTCTCTGGAGTCCTGCTTGTATGACCCCTCTAACCAGCTCGGGGTTGGGCATAATTAGTGTGAGAGGTTGGCCAGTGAGGCACTAAAGCCGCAGGCGCCTCTGAGGGAAACCGCTATCGCTGATTTTAATGTGATTCCAGTGGTTTGGAATGCATGTTACATTAGCAGCCATGTGCGCCTCCATGACCAAGCCAGCTGTCATCGACGTATCTCTGAGTCCAAACTGAGTGTCATCTCTTCACTGCAACTGGATCTGAACACCATGCTCTAAACCTGCCTGTCTCTGCGGCCATTGCACAACACAAGCCCAGCTAGCCATTTTCCCCTGGACCCCCTCCTCTGGTTCTCTCAGGAGCAGACAGCATGCGGAAATCGCTCCTGATTTACACGCAACAGCTGCGGAGAAGAGAGGCCCTTTTGATCGGGGTTGCTGCGACAGCTCTCACTAATTTCACCTGTCATGGAAATCTGGGTGTAAAGATCACGTCCCAGAAGTTAGTAAGAGCTGGTAGAGAGAATGGAAAAGCTGAGAGAATGGAACTGACCTGTTGGTCACAGACTCTGGCTGAACAAGACTGCTCTTTTTTTGAGAGGAAATCCACTACTGTATAATCATGATGAGCATTATGTAGTGTGTAGTGAGGAAGTTTTCTAATCTGAAGGTTTCTTTAAGATGGCATCATTGTAACAGGAAGTGTGGCGATTCAAAATGTCAATTCTTTCACCACCAAAGTTTCCCTTATTACATTGTGAGTTCTTTTGTGAAGGTGCAGGCGAGTGCTTTGCTGGCAAAGCTTGAAGCTCTTACTGGAAATAGTGAAGGTGCTGGTTGGAAAAAGTGGTGACAAAGATAAAAAGTCATACACTAGGTAAAAAATGGATTTTGCATAAAATTATCCAGGCAAAAAGCTAAAGCAACTGACAGAAGTAGGGTACTTTGTTCAAATAATGTCATGCTAACATGGGGCTGGTTGTGGGACATGCAAATCCACAAACCTTTTCACACACTTCCTCAACATGATTCAGGTTTATCTATACATATATAGTCTGTTTGTCTCAGTTTTACTTTCTGTCTTGTTTATGCAACCACTTTGTTGTCCGTTTATCAGTTGCTCTCTACAACCTGTGTCTATAAATGTTTTAGAGAAGTAGAGCTCCGGTTCAAGGAACAAAAAATACAAAAATGACCAAAAATGCAACCGAAAATGTACTAAATTGTAACTGTTCCTGAACATAAAGGTTAATTTGAAACCTTTGTTCCTAGTAATCACCGTATCTCTTTTGTTTAGCTTGCTAGCTTGTTACTGAAGTCTTACATACTTCCAAACTCCTAAATGTTTTAAATCAAAAAGACATCTCGTGTGATTTTTTTTTTTTTAGAATAGACTGTACTTTTACATGGAAAGGTAAATTAAATTTACTGTTAATGTTTTCTCAACTGGGCGGCACAGTGGTGTAGTGGTTAGCACTGTCGCCTCACAGCAAGAAGGTCCTGGGTTTGAGCCCAGCGGCTGACGAGGGCCTTTCTGTGTGGAGCTTGCATGTTCTCCTCTGAGTGTTCCGGTTTCCCCCACAGTCCAAAGACATGCAGGTTAGGCTAATTAGTGGCTCTAAATTGACCGTAGGTGTCAATGTGAGTCCACCATAAGGTCCATTCCTTGTCGTGGTGTGGTGGCTTGCGTGTCTCTGTGACCCCTAGAGCTATGCCAGCTGGAGCGTAAGCTCCTGGTAGGGCCTCCCATGCTAGATTGGTCGAAGGGTAGAGGCCAGACTAAATGTGGACCAACTCCCCCGGAGTTCAACAGGTTTGCGTAGGGCCAACACCCCTGCCTAGAAAAAACTCACTTTACAGAAGCATCAATGACAGTTCAAAATCAACCAGACCTGGGAGAGGAAGGGCCTCTACATAGGAGGAGTATGACGCAGTACAGTGAAAGCCGGAAGGAAGCTGTAAGGCTGACCCCCTTTCTGACTCCTAGGAAAACATCAAGGATTGCGACGTGGAACATCAGGACAATGTATGAAACAGGAAGAACAGTCCAGGTTGCACAGGAGATGAGGAACTACAACATCTGTCTGTTGGGGTTGAGTGAGACGAGGTGGCTACAGTCAGGACAGCTGAGACTGTCATCAGGAGAAACACTGCTGTACGCAGGACACGCGGAAGCTGACGCCCCCCACTCTGAGGGAGTGGCGTTGATGATGAGTCCGTAAGCTCGGAGGGCACTCATCAGTTGGGAACCAGTCAACTCACGCATCATCACAGGAACTTTTGCGACCAAGAAGAAGCGGATCAGAATGTATGTCATCCAGTGCTATGCTCCTACAAACGAAGCTGAAGAGGAGATAAAGGATGACTTTTATTACCAGCTTCAAGCAGTGCTGGACAGAAGGGGAGCTAAAGACATCACAATCCTCATGGGTGACTTCAACGCCAAGATTGGAGCAGATAACACAGGATATGAGGGCGTCATGGGCATTCATGGACTTGGACAGATGAATGAAAATGGCGAGCGCTTTGCAGACCTGTGTTTCTTGAACGAGTTGGTGATTGGAGGAAGCATCTTTCCACACAAGCGAATTCACCTGGCCACATGGAGGTCTCCAGACCACATCACGGAAAACCAGATCGACCACATGTGTATCAGTAGGAAGTTCAGGAGATCCTGCCAGGACATATGGGTGATGCGAGGCGCCGATGTATCATCTGATCACCACCTGCTCCTGATGACAGCTAGGCTCAGACTCAAGAAGTTTCACACAACTACCAACACGCGCACCAAGTACAACGTGGGACTTCTTAGACCCAAGGAGATGCAGACGGCATTCCAGATCAGCCTTCAGAACCAGTTCCAGCCATTGCAGGAACTTGTTGAGGAGGGAGAGGTGGACATAGAGAGTCAGTGGGAGCACGCGAAGAAAGCTTGGCATGACACTTGTGAAGAAGTGCTGGGAAAGAAGAAAGTGCAGCACAAGGAGTGGATTTCTGAAGCCACCTTGAAGAAGATAGAAGCGAGGAAAGCAAGGAAAGCAGTGCTCAACACGAGCAAGATGAGAGCAGCAAAGGCAAAAGCACAAGAAGAGTACACGGCAGCAGAAAAGGAAGTCAAAAACAGTGTGAAGAAGGACAAGAAGGACTATATTGATGACCTGGCCAAGCAAGGGGAAGAAGCAGCTGGACAAGGAAACATGAAAGACCTGTACATGGTGACAAAGAAACTTGCAGGCAAATTCCAGCAGATGGACAAGCCAGTGAAGGACAAGAGTGGGAACCTCCTCACAGCAACAGAGGAACAGCTGAGGAGATGGGTGGAGCACTTCAAGGAACTGCTTAATCAACCAGCACCAGAAGCACCACCAGACATCCCACCCATAGAGGCAGAGCTACCAATCAACTGCGAGAAACCTTCCAAGGCAGAGATCAAGAAGGCCATCAAGTCGCTCAAAAATGGGAAGGCAGCAGGACCGGATGAGATTCCACCAGAAGCCATCAAAGTGGACCTGGACACAGCGGTCAACATGCTGTATGACCTCTTTGGCAAGATCTGGGAAGAGGAGAAGATCCCAAATGACTGGAAGGAGGGAATTCTCATCAAGTTGCCGAAGAAAGGGGACCTGACTGAATGCAGCAACTATAGGGGAATCATGCTCCTATCTGTCCCTGGCAAGGTCCTGAACAGAGTGCTGTTGGAGAGGATGAAGGAGGTAGTGGATACCAAGCTCCGGGACGAACAGGCAGGATTTTGCAGCAACAGATCCTGTACGGACCAGATCGCCAGCCTGCGCATCATCGTGGAGCAGTCCCTGGAGTGGAATTCCCCCCTCTACATCAACTTCATAGACTATGAGAAGGCATTTGACAGCTTGGACAGAGAGACGCTGTGGAAGCTACTGCAGCATTATGGAGTCCCCAGGAAGCTGATCTCACTCATCCAGTGCACATACCAAGGCATGACCTGCAGAGTGGCACATGCAGGTCAACTGTCAGCAAGTTTTGAGGTTTGAACCGGAGTACGACAGAGGTGCCTACTTTCTCCATTCCTTTTCCTCCTGGTCATTGATTGGATCATGAGGATCACAACAACAGGCAGGAACAATGGAATACAGTGGACACTCTGGTCGCAGCTGGATGATTTGGACTTTGCTGACGACCTGGCGCTCCTGTCGCACAACCACAGACAGATGCAGGGCAAGACCACGCGCGTAGCAGAAACATCAGCAGGGACAGGGCTCAAGATCAACAGCAGGAAAACTGAGTTGATGAAGATCAACACGACGGCCAATACACCAGTCACTGTTGATGGGGAGCCAGTCAAGGAGACAGAGTCATTTGTCTACCTGGGGAGCGTGGTGGACAGGCAGGGAGGCACAGACCGTGACGTGACTGCCAGGATTGGAAAGGCAAGAGCAGCCTTCATTATGTTGAACATCTGGGCATCAAAGGTGATCAGCAAGGCCACAAAGATGCGTATCTTCAACTCCAATGTCAAGTCAATACTGCTCTATGGCTCTGAGACATGGAGGATGACCAAGGCGACACAACAGAAGATCCAGACCTTCATCAACACATGTCTGAGGCGCATCTTCAACATCAGGTGGCCAGAGAAAATCACGAACGAGGAGCTGTGGCAGAGAGCGGGTCAGGAGGCAGTTTCCAGCCAGATGCTGAGGAGGAAGTGGGGCTGGATTGGACACACCCTTAGGAAGCCAGCATCCAGCATCACATGCCAAGCCTTAACCTGGAACCCTCAAGGGAAGAGGAAGAGGGGCCGGCCCAGGAACAGCTGGAGGCACGACACTGATGCAGAACTGCAGAGGATGGGAACCAACTGGACAGGCGCGGGAAGGACAGCCCAGAGGCGAGTCAGATGGCGAAGCGTCGTTGATGGCCTATGCTCCACCGGGCAATGGGCTTAAGTAAGTAAGTAAGTCAATGTGAGTGTGAATGGTTGTTTGTCTCTAATACCCCTTTTCCACCAAATCAGTTCCAGGGCTGGTTTTGGGCCAGTGCTGGTGCTGGTTCACAACTCGTTCAACTTGCGAGCCAGCTGAGAACCAGTTTGCTTTTCCATAGCTTGGGATGCTAAGGGGAGCCACATCATTATGTCGCTGTATATGTCAGTTACGTCGCTGTATAGACCCCTTCGCAGTAAACATCATTCATACGTAAGCGGAAATTGCGCGCGCAGCCTGGACCCAAAAAAGACTCAGAAATGCCTAGTTGTTGTGTTTTTGGGTGTCAGAATCGTAGCAGTGATGGGGTTAAAATGTTCAGAATTCCAGCAGGATCTCACCCATTCCAAAAAAATTGCCAACATCTATGGCTACAAGCCATCAAACGTGTAGACTGGGATGAAAGCACTATCAAAAATGCGCAGGTTTGCAGCGCCCACTTCATCACAGGTAAGATCAGGCTATTTATTAAATCTTTCTTTTTTATTCTTTCTAGTCTTCGTTTATTGATGTAGCAAAATACTTTGGTAACGTTTGTCTGATTAGCTGGGTCATAGTTACACAATGTAATGAATATTGTTAGCATGTTAACTTAGCCCATGTTTACATTAGACCGTATCAGTGGATCATCAGATTAACGTTTTTAAAACGATTAGTGTGCACACAGCAACACCAATACACGATTTGCGTGCACACAACAATACCAATACACGGATACGCTCGGCTCCGCAGGCATCCTGCGCTCCAAATCACTCCGCCCTGAACAGCGAGTGCCCTCTGGAGGGTGCGCACTCCGGCCTTGCGCAGCTCACAGAGCACGCGAGTGAAGTGAACAAGCTGTGATTCGGGACTGAGCCGCTGTGTGTGTGATCCCAGCGCACATCACTTACCACTTGCAAGTGGAAGGATGGCAAGCCTAAAGACAATCATAACTACACAATGGGCAGTATTTGCATCAGTATTTGCAGTATTTTCATACTTTTATACTCTTTAATGAAAGGTGATACAAGGCGGAAGTCCGCACCGTTTTTCAGCAGTCGCGTCACATGACCAATGCCAGCGAATCAGGAAGGTGGATGTCACAGTGACGTTGTCCAATGAGAAGCCAGCTAGAGCTCAGCACAGCGTATCCGCGTATTCTGAATGTTTACACAGCACCGGAGCTGACACAATCTGGATTGAATACGTGGACGCTGGCGGATTCCCGTTTCCCGGCGTTTCCAGGCGGTTTAATGTAAACGGACAGTGCATCCGCGAAGAAAACGAGACAGATACGGTCTAATGTAAACGTAGCCTTAGCTTTGCATGCAATTTTGTTTGTAGGAGAGGTCTCGCTTGACTCAAGCAGTCCAGATTTTGTGCCATCATTATTTGTGTATGCCGAAAATCACAATTTTAAGGCAAGGATGGAAAGGTAAAATTGTGTGCCCTCACTCTAAATGCCAACTTACATTGACTGCTCTAACCTAGCTCCCGCCCTGTTCAGTTTCATTTCTGGTCTCTGCCTCTCGCTTTTTACGCAGCTCTGATTTCTCTTAGCTGCACTCTTTGCACTATCATTCCTTTCATGCCATTACCTCCTGCAAATTGCTGTTTAGTGTTGGTATTTGCTGTTGTAGCTAAAGCCACATTGCCATCACATCACTGGCATAATTTGATTAAAACAAAATGAATATGAATGTCCCATTGTTAATCAAGTTGTACATGCCCGCACATAACATAATCATATGCGTCTAAAGACTTGTAGGCCCGAAGTTTTTCGTGGGTATACACTGAAGTCTTGTCAATAAGGTATGAGTATATATCTGGCCATTGTATACCAGGGAACTTACTAACATCATCCGTCCACTCTTTAATTAAATACGGATCCAGTAGGCGATGTCCACTTGTTAGAGTTAACTTATTTATGTAGCATTCTCGATCTTGTAACGACAATTGTTTGGCATAATCTGACAGTTCATAATGTCAGTCTATGGGCAGCGCCATTGTTTCTGGGTCCAGGTTGCGTGCGCATCCTGGCAACGGTCGGTTTGTTTACAAACATGCGAAGGGGTCTATACGTCAGTTACGTCGCTGTGTTTGCATAAACCTTGGCACGAACATCGAAGCAACAACAACACGGAGAAGAAGAAGCAGCAACAACAACAATAATGGATGACTTTGCGTTTGTACAGCTGCTGCTTCTTGTCGCTTAAAAATGGCGACCTTTCGCAGTCTTGCTATTGTTGTTGGTCTTAACACCCCCCCCCAGCTGACGTAAGCGGTTCTTTCCTCTGGCCCAGCAAAGAGTTGGTGCTAGCCTGGAACCGTTTTTTCTGGCCCCAGAGCCAGTTCTTTGTCAGTGGAAACAGAAAACCCGGTTCCAAACTAAGCACTGGCCCCAAACCAGCCCTGGAACTGCTTTGGTGGAAAAGGGGCATATGTGTCAGCCCTGCAATGACCTGGCAACTTGTCCAGGGTGTACCCTGCCTCTCGCCCATAGTCAGCTGGGATAGGCTCCAGCTTGCCTGTGACCCTGTACAGGATAAGCAGCTAAAGATAATGGATGGATGGATGTTTTCTTAACCCAAAACTATATGTCATTCATGTTAAAATGCTAGTCTTATGAAAATGACATCACCCCTGGAAATTATACCTTATAAAAATAGACATGTTAAATAGTTTACTGTCGAAATTGTATTTTAATATGAGACCAGGAACATGTTCTATTTAGCCAATAAAGTTTGGCTCTTTGAGTCTGCCATTATACAAATGTGTTCCTGGTAAGTTACTGTTAATTCAAAGGAAATGACGTCAGATGAAGTGGCTTCATCTGCTTTGCAAAATGTAGCACGTTTTTAACGATTTTTTTTATTTCAATACAAAATTAAAACCAAAGCATGCCTCCTAAGAACTGCGAGTTGGCCTAGTAGTTAGTGTAATCTGCCTCTCGATCAGGAGATTGCGAGTACTACTCGCAGTCGAGTCATATCAAAGACCATCATAAAAATGGTACCTACTGCCGTCTGGCAAGGCACTCTGCAATACAGATGCAAGTGGACAGTCAAACTTGCATGGTTATCAGAGGACTAGCCCCCCACTGTAACCCTAGCTATGTAATAGGCTAGAGGCCGAGGGCTACAGAAACAGAGATTGGCGCCACCCTATGCGCCATGGGCGATTGCTCTAAGACAACGAGGGAGGCTCAGCCTCCTCTAAAAATGACGAACATCGTGTAGGATGAATTGCGCTAGGCTTATGTTATAGCCGACCTTATAACATTGCTATTTCAGATCCAAATCATAGAAATATATTTGCTCAACCCAACTACAGTGCGAAATCATTCCGTTATAACTTTCCCCAGTTCGCCTAATGTGTGCGTGAGTTTTTCCCCCTCGTGACAACGCGATGCAGCCCAGCCTCAGTGCACTTCAATGGCATTTGGGAGCTATGTGCTTTTCAATATCAAAATGCAAGACGATTATTGGACAAATACTGCGAAAACGCCCGCCCCACAGACTCCCAGCCTCAGTGGACTTCAGTGGCATTTGGGAGCTATGCGCTTTTCAATATCAAAATGCAAGACGGTTATTGGACAAATACTGTGAAAACGCCCGCCCCACGGACTCCCAGCCTCACAGTGGGAGGGACATGGCAAAGCTTTCTGTGAGGAGACTGATGATTGGTGAAAACGGCCGGATATTTTCTTTGATTGACAGCTCGTTTCAAATATAGACAGGCAGCGGTGAATTTCAGTTCAGTCCCATGCGGATTCACAAGTGCTGTGGTGTATTGTAAGAGATCGGCTTACATTTTGATTTCATTCATTACATACGGTTTCTACCAGCTTTTTTAGTTTGTATATATTTTCATTGTAAATAAAGTGTAAATATAGTGTTGTCAAGTTTGCTATCTTAGTTCCAGAAATTTTGTTTATTTGAGTGACTGAACTTGAACTTGAGGGGGCTAGTCAGCTAGCAAGAAAGCTGCGCATGGATGCCAAGCATTGTTGATTTAATTTTGGCGAAGCCATTTGCCAGTCTTCCTTTCGAGGAAAAAATTAAAGAGCAGGGTAGACCAACACCTCAAATTGACTTGGTGAAAAAGGTAGGGAATAATACTCGTTCCTTTCAGCTCTCCTGGTACGAGAAAGTGAATTGGCTAACAGCAAGTGACCCACATCAACAACAGTAAATAGGCTACTTTAGTAATATGTCATGGATGGACCAAAAATATAGAATCTATTTAAAATGTTTATGCTGAGTATATTATATTGGAATATATATTTTTCTGGATATGAATTAAACACAGCTACAATTTGGAAAACATTTTTAAACAAAAACACAGCCGAGAACATTTCACACTACAGACCTGGATTAAAAGTGAAGGGTTATCAGAATTGTCAATAAAACATTTCTCAGTCAAAATAAGTAAAATATAGGGAAAGTGTCATCGAATGAAATGTGTGGCACCCAGCTCTATGTTTGGCTCCCCAAGGTCAGTGCTTGTGCCTATTCCAGAACACACTGCTGTTATTGCTGAGGTTCCAGACAAAGAGCTGCTTTCAATAATGATCAATTTTTAAACAACATGCCACAATTTTAAAATATAAAATGTTAAAATATACCCCCCCAACACCACCATCATGTATATTGGACAATAGGCTAATGGGCCAAAAGAACCTGTTATTTCACAGTTTGTGACCCTGCCAACAATCAGCCAGATCAGAGGCAAGAGTATGGGCAAAATTGATGTGTTTTTTCTTTTTTCTTTTAAAATCTGGAAATATCGTAACCGACCAGCCTCCCCTGTTTGAAAGACTACCAGACGCCACTGCTATGTGCCATATGGCGCAGGAAGTACTTTCAACTTTTGGTGATGCCTCCTAAGAGGTGTGTCGTTCAAGACTGTTCAAGTGTAGCTGATAAAAAAAAAGTGGAATTTTGATCCATTATAACCCAAAGTCGGCAGGACACTTACAGAATGAATGTGTTCGATTTGTACGGACAAAGAGAGGTCACTTCAAGCTGACAGGACGGTTTGGTGCCTGTTCTATACATTTTGAAAAAGATAAATTTTTGAGACAAATTCACATAGAAGGATTTGACCGACGTCTGGTACGCGGAGCAGTTCCTACAATCTAGAAAGAAAAGTCAGAAGCGCCGCCGCACAGTAAGGGTCAAGCTTGTGTTTAGCCTCATCTCATCTCATTATCTGTAGCCGCTTTATCCTGTTCTACAGGGTCGCGGGCCAGCTGGAGCCTATCCCAGCTGACTACGGGCGAAAGGCGGGGTACACCCTGGACAAGTCGCCAGGTCATCACAGGGCTGACACATAGACACAGACAACCATTCACACTCACGGTCAATTTAGAGTCACCAGTTAGCCTAACCTGCATGTCTTTGGACTGTGGGGGAAACCGGAGCACCCGGAGGAAACCCACGCAGACAACATGCAAACTCCGCACAGAAAGGCCCTTGCCGGCCACGGGGCTCGAACCTGGACCTTCTTGCTATGAGGCGACAGCGCTAACCACTACACCACCGTGCCGCCTGTGTTTAGCCTGTTGCTTGAATTTATTAGTTGTCCTTCAATAATATTCTAAGGTAGTTTCTATGTGACCAAATATAATACTTAGATAGACAACAGACAATTACTGATCTAAAAGCAAACCAAAACATGCTTACTCTGAGTCACTTTTTTGTCTTTGTTGTTGTAAAGTTGTGTCGAGAGCTTTACAAAAGAAGGCAGTGGTGCATATAACGTCACACATGCAGCGCCACTGACCAATAAATAGCTGCGGTGTAATGGCAGACAAGCTTTTAGTGATTTTTGGAACAGAATTAAGACGCAAAAAAATTCTTTCTCAAACCAAATTTTTATTTATTGGTGAACTTTACAATCTATTTGAACATATCATACACAGAAAACCCAGGATTTGATGATGTCATTTTCGTTAGACAAGCACTTTAAAGGTAGACTGCCTTTCAGATTTTTCAGGTGTAGATCATAAAAAGATTTTCCCTGACACCCAATTATTTTTGTTTCGTGGACCAATAGCTACTGAATTTGAATCACAGTCTTCCAATTTTATTAGTTTTTTTAAATAGAACAATTAATGAATTTAGGGCCAAGTGGCCCTAAATTCTCCGCTATTTTTTCCTGCTTCACTATGACCCAATTCAAGATACTACGTCATGCATCACGTGGTGGGCTTTCCCCATTCGCGCAAGGCATTGTGGGATACAAATTTGAAACAGAAGAAAAAAATGGAGGATATGAGTGTGCGAATGAAATGTGAAAGACCAACTACAGTAACAGAAAGCGAGAAAAAAAGACGTTATGTTGTTAAGGAAAGGAAAAGCAGGACCAAACTAATAAATATCGGTGGCGAGTGAGCACCTCGGTGTGATCAGCTGTTCGTTTAGTGACAGAATGATGTAACTGTCAGTACATGGTCAAAGGTAAACCTGCGCATGCACACATGGACTTCTTCCGTCTGCTTGACTGCACAAAGCGAGTGATTTCATGCATATTATTTGCTCGGGAATCTCCTCAAATTAAATAACTTCCCAGCCACAGAATGGCCTGATATTTTGTGAGATATTACAGAAATAAACATGTCACAATGACCACATTTCAGAGGGAACTAAAGTTCACCGATTTTATGAAATCGAAAGGCCGTCTAGCTTTAATGCAGAGGTGTTGACATTGCTAACAAAAAATAATAATCTTAATACTAATTGAACAGGCAGAAAGAAAAAAAAATCAGAATCTTACCACAAATACTTGAGCATGTTTCATGTTTTTTTTTCTTTACTGAATTTCTACATACTGAGTTTTATTTGTGGCTTTAGCTAAAAAAAAAAATAACTACACCAGGTCAAAAATCACAAATGCTAATGTTGGTGCTGTATCAATGTTAAAATATGCATTAGTTAGATAACCAAGCCTGTTTTTTTCACAGCACTCATGTGAGAAAATGAGAGAGAGAGAGAGAGAGAGAGAGAGAACAGCTTAGCTTGCTAACCCAGTCTATAAATGGGCATTTAGCCAGCTAGCATGTCTTCACATTTTAAAGCAGGGAACTAACTCTATTGAGGTATTTCACCTGACGTCACAGGGTCACGTGACGCCCCGGTGTCCACCATTTTGAACGTCAAGCTAGCTAATGTCAACAACAGTAGCTGGTATGTTACTGTAGCAATGTTTACGTTCAGTCATTTGGATGACTGTTAAAACCTTTCAGTCTCAAGTTTTTCCTTTACTGGATTTACTAGTTTACTGAGCTAGCACGCGCCGGCCGCCGGCAGGCTAGCTCGCGCTAGCTCCCAGCTTGCCCGAGCGCGCTAGCTCAGTAAACTAGTAAATCCAGTAAAGGAAAAACTTGAGACTGAAAGGTTTTAACAGTCATCCAAATGACTGAACATAAACATTGCTACAGTAACATACCAGCTATGATGTTGTTGACATTAGCTAGTGCTAACAGCTAGTTGCTAATACACTGCTACAACTACACCGACCCTAATAATACAGTTCTTGGTCATTGTCTGGTAACAGCAAATTTATAACGGGCCATGTCTCAACAGACTAAGAAGTTATTTCAATGACATTTAATAACATTTTGTTTATCCTGAGGACCGAAAGTAAATGAAAATGTGAACAAACCTTAGCTGTAATAAGATGGCGACCACCGGCTCCAGGGACGACCCGCTGATGTAGGCATGTTACCCAGCCTGACAGAAAATATTTGTAGATCAATACCTGTGTATGGCGATGGGTTTTTAACGACATAGGTATACAGATCATGTGGGCCGAAGTCAGGTAAAGACGAGGGCTTCGTGTACTTCCGTACGTCAGTGAACAATCCTGGTGGAAGCAGGTAAACGTCGTTCTCTAAGCCTGCTAACCTCAATTTTTGCAAATACCTCTCCCTCTGCTCGACCTGTAAATGCCCTACGTCGCTGGATAGTGAAGGTGTTTTCTGCATCTCGCTCCTTTTTCTTTTATGTTTTTTGTTTGTCGCCTTCCTCACATTCAAACCGATTCGAGCCGTGCCGTCCAAAATGGCAGCATCACATGACTTGGTCACGTGGGTGAAATACCTCAATTGACAACATAACATTGCATTTAGATGTCAGGGTTTTTTATTTATTTATTTTTATGAACTTGTTCACAGCTATGACAGAGCACAAACAGTACAATTGAATTGATCGTTTTTGAGGTTTGAAAGGTTAATTTGTTGTTGAAGCATAAGAACAGAAAAATATTGCTTGTTTTGGTTTCACAAAATCATCACAGCACCAAGATCATGCAAACACTCCTTCTAACATTTAAAAGGATCTTAACTGGGACCTGATTGATTTTTATATTTAATTTCCAAAGCCCAGTAGAAAGCACTTGACAACTTGGGTGGACTCTTTGACTTCCAGATAGGCAACAGACGGGCAATGAGCTCATGTGAAATTGCAGGATGGAGGTGGGAGATATGAGATACACATGGTTCTGTCTAGCCATCAGGGGTTAAGGGAAGAGTGGGGGATGATGTGAGGAGTGAAAGATCCTCCTCTAGGGGGCCATGCTGTGTCAAGCAGCTCAGGTAGCAACAGTCTGGATGACCTCCTTATTCCCAAGATTGATCATTTCCATGTCGAGTATGTCACGTGAATCATGATTTTTTGTGTGTGTAAATGTAAGATATTGATATTGGCCATGACATTGGATGAGAATATCTCTTGTTTGAGCTCAATCAGCAGGCAGGGAGGTCACCAAAGGGAGCTGGAATGCTTGAGCAAACCCTCAATACCACTACCATTGGGGGTAAAAGAAATACACTGAAACCAGTGTGAAAAATTCGCCCATGCATCATGAAGAAAACTGTAAAATGGTGCTTGGCATAAGCCTTTTTGCAAATATTCTTAGTACATGGGAAGAAAGTGTACTGCTAACCACAATAAATACAAGAACAGCTAAAGTTAGAAAAGTCATAGCAATGGCTAGTTTATTTTGATGATCATATTCAAAAATTCAGTAACAAAACCAAAACCACAACAGCAAAATAAACAAACAAAAAATAAAATAAGAATAAAATAAAAATAATAAAACTGTTTTTTTGTTTTGCTGTTTAGTTTTCTGTTTTGCTTTTTTGTTTTAGGTTTTGCGTTTGTATTTTTGGTTTGTTGTGTTTATTTGTTTTGTTGTATCTTTGGTTTTGCTGTTGAGTTTTTTGTTTTGTGGTATTTTGGCTTAGTGTTTATTTGTTTTGCTGTTGTGTCTTTGGTTTTGCTGTTGAGTTTTTTTTGTTGTTGTTTTGTGGTGTTTTGGTTATGCTGTTGAGTTTTTTGTGGTGTTTTGGTTTTGTGTTTTTTTGTTTTGTTGTTGTGTCTGGTTTTGCTGTTGAATTTTTTTGTTATGTGGTGTTTTGGTTTTGTTGTGTTTATTTGTTTTGTTGTTGTGCCTTTGGTTATGATGTTGAGTTTTTTTGTGGTGTTTTGGTTTTGTGTTTCTTTGTTTTGTTGTTGTGTCTTTGGTTATGCTGTTGAATTTTTTGTTTTGTTGTGTTTATTTGTTTTGTTGCTGTGTCTGATTTTGTTGTTGAGTTTTTTTGGTATTTTGCTTTTGTTGTGTTTTTTGTTTTGTTGTTGTGTCTTTGGTTTTGCTGTTGAGGTTTTATTGTGGTGTTTTGGTTTTGCTGTGTTTGTTTGTTGTTGTGTCTGGTTTTGCTGTTGAGCTTTTGGTTTTGTTGTGTTTTGCTTTTGTTGTATTTTTGGTTTTGTTGTTGTGTTTCCAAAATTGCAGTTGTCTTTTTGAATTGATTGTGATGTTTTTTAATTGACAATTGTGTTTTTGGTTTGTTAATGTATTTAATGGGACACTGTATCATACACCCAAAGATGCAGAATATCTTTTAGTTACAGTAGTCTGATAATCCAATAAAGATCCAAGTCACAGCACAAAAGGTTTCTAGTAAATAAGCTTTTTCTTTCTTTCTTTCTTTCTTTCTTTCTTTCTTTCTTTCTTTCTTTCTTTCTTTCTTTCTTTCTTTCTTTCTTTTTTACCTTTTATTGACATGTTCTACAAAAATAGTGAGAAAGGGAATCCTGTGCAGTAACTTACCTGACAGGCCAGGAATGATGGGACTCCAAAGTGGACAAAAGGCTGCTTGGACAGGGCATGTAGTGACCATTTGTCTTGGTGCAGCCATTAAAGCATGGGGTCGCAGTCTTGGGGAACGGGGTCAGGTAGAATGCACTTTTGATATGGTGATACATTTTGTGAAATCCTGGCAGTGAGAGACATGCCGGGGTTGTGGGAAGATTTGGCCTCTTTTGTGGCAGGGCTCTCCAGGCCCTCGCATTGTGTCCCCTGAGCCTTGCAACGGGAAATGGGCCCTTTAATCATGGGGTTAACCCGACAGGGGCTCGACCAGGGCTGAGTGGGGGGACTGCAGCCTCCTCTTGTTGGGTCTCAACTCTTGGGGGGAACCTTATTCACAGGAATCAAGGACTAAATAAGCGTCTATGTATGTTAATGGTCTTCAGTTTTTACTGTAGAGTTAAAATGCTGCCAGGGATCTGAGCTATTTTGTGTGCCATAACACTTTTATTTCTGTTCAGCCTGAAAGACTTCCCGATACTATTTCAAAATAAGAGCACCTTTCCCCCATCTCTTTTGTGTGGAAGGAATTTACAAGGTTGCTTTTTTCTTTTTTCTTTTCTCTTTCACACATTGGGTCTGCTGGGCTTGTGAGCTGATTACAAGGCTTAGAGAAAACAGCCGAGTGGAGAAATGATTTCTGCCTTTGCTCCTGGGGTTCCTTGGTGATCTGAGCCAAACTCAAGGCTATGATCGTCACATTGAGGCCTGTTCATGTTTTTCTAGGCTGGAACCGGACAGGTTGGTCTTTGTCACCATGTTTTGCCACCCCTCGTCTGCAGGGTTAAAACAACAAGCACTATCCCAAACCCCCCCAGCTCCTCAGCCCCTACTGGCAAGGCATGGCGTGCAATGAAATAATGACATCCTTTTCCAGGACAAGGAAGCCTGCTGGACTTCATTCAGCTCAGGTTTCAGAAACATTCACAACCTATGGATATGCCAAGATGTCCAATCTATTATATTACAATATTGCATGAAGGTGATGGTGGCAGTCTTGCTGCCAGCAAAGGGGACCCTTTATAAAATATCGCATATATGCCTGCTTAGTGTCAGTGACACACTGCATTTCATGACCTCTGCACTCCAATTGCTGCCATTACGGCTGGAGACAAAAGGTCCTCTCAGAAACGTACATATTTTCCCACATGCATGGCTGAAATTGGAAACTTCCTCTCACAAGCTGCAAAGCTTTGAGTCGGACCAGTCATGAAAGGCCTGTGTGGCAGACCAGGGGGAGTGGCTGAGGTGCAGGAGGAGGGGAGGTCATGTATGCACTTTGGCCTAAGGACTGAAAGCAGAGACCCCTGTTTTTTAGGAGCAGGAGGAATGTCTTTTGATGCGGACCTAAGCTCCTACCGTCTTTCACCAGGAGTGATCTACTGATGAGGTGCAATAGATGAAGGGGAACAGGCAGCCTGGACGAGGCAGTCGTGCTCTGTTTGATCCCACAGTCTTTTCAGAAGGATTGTAGCTGATTGCTGGAGCATTTATCATTATTAAAGGATCATATTAAATGAATGAAGCTATTAGTGATAGATATGCATTGAAATTATAGTTGGCTGCACCAATGGGACAAGATCCTAGTCTTTTTAGACTTCACCTACATGTCCACTGATTAAGAAGCATGAATTCATTTTTCTGTGATTCTATGGAAACTCTCAGATGAAATAATCTTCAGCCGTCCATCCACAACTGGTGATGTGTGAATGAACAAGCTGGAGGTCCCCCCCAACACCCCACACCCCTTCCCTTACCAGAATGCAGACTTTAACTATTGCAGCACAGGAACTAAAACCTTTGCAAACTGGATTTGCCATCAATGAAATCCAGATTTGCAGAGGAATGTATGTTATGGCTGCGAGGGAGGAGCCGTGGAGTGTTGGTCAAAGGGGGAGATCTGGGTGCTCCTCAAGTGCTCATTACCAATCTGTAAATATTTACTCTTCCACATCATTACTCTCCAATCATCACACAATTGATCATGTATGAATTGAAGTAAAAGAGAGGAAATGAGAAACACAACGGCAGCAGTGCCGCAAAACGATTAATACACTTTCTCTGCCACTAGCCTCCCACAAAACATAACACAAGTCACGTATATATATATATATATATATATATATATATATATATATATATATATATATATATATATCAAACAGTCCACACATGGAAGGTATGGTATATGGCCATTTACCACCCTGGTGGTTCAGGCTTGCCCTCTCCAGTGCTATGTTCTGGAGAATGTACATGATGGGTTAGTTCCCATTTCCAGGCTTCCAACGAGAAGACCAACAAATAAATGCATTAATCAGCCAGTTGTATAGCCAGGAATTAACCTCAGTGTGAGATGGATAAATATTAATGCTAAATAATAATGCTATGATCACTGCATAATCACTATGTGTTATTAAATTGATAGCCCAGCCTGTATTTTCATGAAGACTATGAGTGACACAATGAAATTTGACATGTATGTAATCAATGACGATGTATGTACAGTGTGTTGCAAAAGTATTCATCCCCCTTTGTGTTTGTCCTGTTTTGTTGCATTACAAGCTGGAATTAAAACTGATTTTTTTTGGGGGGTTAGCACCATTTGATTTACACAGCATGCCTACAACTTAAAAGGTAAATTTTTTTTTAATTGTGACACAAACAATAATTAAGATGAAAAATCAGAAATCTGGAGTGTGCATAGGTATTCACCCCCTTTTGTGTGAAACCCCTAAATTAGAGCTGGTCCAACCAATTCACTTCATAAGTAACACAATTAGTTGATTAAGATCCACCTGTATCCAATCAAAGTGTCACATGATCTGTCACATGATGTCTGTATAAATCAACCTGTTCTGGAAGGACCCTGACTCTGCAACACTACTAAGCAAGCAACATGAAAACCAAGGAGCACTCCAAACAGGCCAGAGACAAAGTTGTGGAGAAGTATAGATCAGGGTTGGGTTACAAAAAATATCCCAAACTTTGAATATCCCCGGGAACACCATTAAATCCATTATAGCAAAATGGAAAAAATATGTCACCACTACAAACCAAAATTCACAGACCAGACAAGGAGTGCATTAATCAGAGATGCAAGAAAGACACCAATGATAACACTGTAGGAGCTGCAAAGATCCACAGCGGAGATGGGAGCATCTGTCCATAGGACCACTTTAAGCTGTACACTACACAGAGCGGGGCTTTATGGAAGAGTGGCCAGAAAAAAGCCATTGCTTAAAGAAAAAAACTAAGAAAACACGTTAGGAGTTTGCCCAACAGCATGTGGCAGACTCCCCGAACACATGGAAGAAGATCCTCTGGTCAGATGAGACTAAAATTGATCTTTTTGGCCATCATGGGAAATGCCATGTGTGGCACAAACCCAACACCCTGAGAACACCAATCCTACATTGAAGCATGGTGGTGGCATCATCATGCTGTGGGGATGTTTTTTGTCTGCAGGGACAGGAAAGCTGGTCAGAATTGAAGGAAAGCTGGATGGCACTAAATACAGGGCAATTCTGGAGGAAAACCTGTTTGAGTCAGCCAGAGGTTTGAGACTGGGATGAAGGTTCACATTACAGCAGGACAATGACCCAAAACATACTGCTAAAGCTACACTGGAGTGGTTTAAAGGGAAACATTTAAATGTCTTGGAATGGCCAAATCAAAGCCCAGACCTCAATCCAATTGAGAATCTGTGGTATAACTTGAAGGTTGCTGTACACCAACGCAACCTATCTAACTTGAAGGAGTTGGAGCAGTTTTGCCTTGAGGAATGGGCAACAATCCCAGTGGCTAGATGTGCTAAGCTAATAGAGACACACCTCAAGAGACTTGCAGCAAAATGTGGCTCTACAAAGTATTGACCGGGGGGTGAGAATACCTATGCACACTCCTGATTTCTGCTTTTTCCTTTTAATTATTGTTTGTGTCACAATAAAAAAAACAAAAAACAAAAAAAAAACAGCTTGCACCTTTAAAGTCCTAGGCATGTTGTGTAAATCAAATGGTGCTAACAGTCCAAAAATCCATTTTAATTCCAGCTTGTAATGCAACAAAACAGGACAAACACCAAGGGGGATGAATACTTTTGCAAGACACTGTATGTTAGTTAACAACACATGGAAAATTAACTGTCATCAACTATTTAAACCCAGCTATGCCTTTAAAATCAACTCCACAAACTGACCATGTGAAAACCAGGCTTCCGGGGATATCACATCTTTTGGGCCAACGAGTTCATTGCAAAACTTTCCTTACACTCTTTCAGGAAGTCAGATGCTGATTTGCTAATTTCATCATGGGCTTCTCTTTATGACTGTCCTCCATCTGAGTGACCACTGCATGATTCGTAGCATGTCAGAGCACAGACAAGAAGTCAGTTTGTCACTGATATTATTTAATAGGAGACTAGATGGAGGTCAGTGATAACCTGGCTCCCACATGTACAAGGTGCTTAGTCAGCTGCATGTAACGTCGCTTTAGATGAAGAATAGATAAAGAAAACTTCCCAGGCAACTTCTATGTCTGGATTCAACAGAGCATAGCAAAAAATATGGCGTGATGTGACACTAAAGTGACATTCAAGGTGTCTTCTCGAGCAATGTGCACAGTAAGGTTGGGTAGAGGACATTTGAGTGTGGGCTTTTTTTTTTAGGACTTTTCAGGAAGCTTACTCAGATTTCAAGGTGGCTAAATCATTGCCTTCTTAAAAGTAAAAGTCTAACGTTTGGGTCAAATACCAACATCTCCTTTCATTGCTCTTCCCTTGGTTATAGAAGGTCTCTGTTTAAAAGCCTGGAAGCCTGTAAAATGGCAGATGGAATCTGTCAAGAGCGGCAGACACCACTAGTAAAAGTGAATACTTTGACACTGTTTAGATAAGCAGCGGCAATGAATCCAGTGTTGTGGTTTGAAGCTCACAACGTCACTTCTAGTCATCACTTTATGACAACATACTAGAAAAGCACTAGATCATTCCTGGTACTGGCAGCCATCATTCTTTGTACTGATGGTTTCTCAGATTTTAACACAGCACTTTTGAGATGAGGTGTCAGAAACAGGTTGAAGCATCACTTCTCTGTTGAACTGCAACACAGCACATTGAACCTGTAGTGTGATCATGCATTTGTTCTCATGCTAATAGAGCAGGTACTGGGTTGCAGTATTACAGATTTGACCATTTGAATCATTGAAATCTTTTGTGCAGGCCTGAACACAGCAATGGACCAAATTAATTGCTCTGAGACCACCTAAGGCTACGTTTACATTACGTCGAATCAGCGGATCATCAGATTAACGTTCTTAAAACGATTCGCGTTTACACTAAAACCGTTAGCTGTGCACACAGCAACACCAATACACGGATACGCTCGGCTCCGCAGGCATCCTGCGCTCCAAATCACTCCGCCCTGAACAGCGAGTGCCCTCTGGAGGGTGTGCACTCCGGCCCTGCGCAGCTCACACAGCGCGCGAGTGAAGTGCACAAGCCACGATTCGGGACTGAGCCGCTGTGTGTGTGATCCCAGCGCATATCACTTACTACTTGCAAGTGGAAGGATGGCAAGCCTAAAGACAATCATAACTACACAATGGGCAGTATTTGCATCAGTATTTGCAGTATTTTCATACTTTTATACTCTTTAATGAAAGGTGATACAAGGGGGAAGTCCGCGTCGTTTTTCAGCAGTCGCGTCACATGACCAACGCCAGCGAATCAGGAAGGTGGATGTCACAGTGACGTTGTCCAATGAGGACGCCAGCTAGAGCTCAGCACAGCGTATTCGCGTATCTCAATGTTTACACAGCACCGGACCAGATACGATCTAGATTGAATACGTGGACGCTGGCGGATTCCCGTTTCCCGGCTTTTCCAGGTGGTTTAATGTAAACGGACAGTGCATCCGCGAAGAAAACGAGACAGATACGGTCTAATGTAAACGTAGCCTAAGGCAGTCTTGGTCCAATTCCAAACAAACTCAACTGATTCAACTCTGAACCAACACAACTGCAGGAAGCAAACCAAACATGCAGTGTCTTATTTGTGGGCAAATACATTTAAGTTATTCCACAAAATCGAATCGGACACGAGCTGATAGTTGACGAGGCACGTAGCACAGAGTTGGCTATAAGCCATGTACAATGAGATTGAGTGGAATCATTGTTTTATTCTATACATGTTCACTGGATTTTGAGAAACAGAGCATTTTTATTTTTTTACAAATTCGATAAATAAAAACTTTATACAAAACGTTCGACAAAATCATTTCCGCTTATAATAATAATAATAATAATAAAAATAATAATACATCCATCCATCATCTGTAGCCACTTACCCTGTTCTACAGGGTCACAGGCAAGCTGGAGCCTATCCCAGCTGACTATGAATGAGAGGTGGGGTACACCCTGGAGAGTCACCAGGTCATCACAGGGTTGACACAGACACAAACAACCATTCACACTCACATTCACACCTACGGTCAATTTAGAGCCACCAATTAGCCTAACCTGCATGCCTTTGGACTGTGGGGGGAAAATGGAGCACCCAGAGGAAACCCACGCAGACACAGGGAGAACATGCAAACTCCACACAGAAAGACCCTTGCCGGCCACTGGGCTCGAGCCCAGGACTTTCTTGTTGTGAGGCGACAGTGCTAACCACTACACCACTGTGCTGCCCTGATAATAATAATAATTATTATTTCAATTTATATAGCACCTTTCTCACACCCAAGGTCACTTTACAATGGGAGAGGGGGGAATAAATAAATAAATTTTAAAAAAGAAAGTCCACCAAAAGAGGGTCAGGATGTAATTACAATGGCATAGCTACCACAGTCCCACCAGGTGCACAAAGATAAATCCCACATCGCCTGCATAGCCACCCTGCCGCCACTGGTCAACATCGCTTGAAACACCACACCATGGATCCACAAAGCGAGCACAGAAGCACCGCCACACAGAGCGCTGGTATGTCCCAAACCACCTGCACAGCCAATGTGACGCCACTGGGCAACATCGCTCAGAACACCGCACCAAGCACAAAAGCACTGCTGCACAGAACACTGGACAACCCCAATGTTACAAAGAGCAACGAGCTCACTGTAGTCCATAGCAAGGAACATAGGCATCACCCACGGCGCACCAAGGCCTGAAAGAAACCGATGCCAAAACTGGGTCCGGAGCTACATCACAACCGGCAGACAAAACAAACAAAAAAACAAACATCAATCTACACAAACACAAAAAAAGAAAAGCAAAAGGGGAAAAAAGAAAAATGAAAAGCTCCAGTGAGAAGTGACAGCCAAAACACACACGGCGTACTCTCAACCGGAAATGGAGAATGGAAACAAACCAGCGAAATGACAGTAGCAGTTTGTAAAAATATAATAATAATAATAATAATAATAATAATAATAATAATAATAATAATAATAATTCTTGAAAAATAAAAAAGATATGTTCTTCCTATCAAATACTTTTATTCCATATTTTCTTGCTTTTTTGTATTTTTGGGGGGGGGTTGTTTTCGAGTAGAGTTTTTATTTTGTCCTCGGTTGGTTCAGCAACACGGTCCGCCATTTTGTTTTTCTCTACTCATGGTACATGAGCTGATATTCTAGTCATAGAGTAGCCAATCAGAGCGCATGATTGCTCATGTCCAGTGAATTAGAAGAAGCCTGTATTTGTCACATGCACACTCAAGCACAGTGAAATTCATCCTCTGCATTTAACCCATCTGAAGCAGTGAACACATGCATGCACACACACAAGTGAGCAATGAGCACACACACATACCCAGAGCAGTGGGCAGCTATGCTACAGCACACTTGCCCCTTTTCCACCAAAGCAGTTCCAGGGCTGGTTCGGGGCCAGTGCTTAGTTTGGAACCAGGTTTTCTGTTTCCACTGACAAAGAACTGGCTCTGAGGCCAGAAAAACTGGTTCCAGGCTAGCACCAACTCTCTGCTGGGCCAGAGGAAAGAACCGCTTACGTCAGCGGGGGGGGGGGGGGAGAGTTGTTAAGACCGACAACAATAACAAGACCGAGAAAGGTCGCCATGTTTAAGCGACGAGAAGCAGCAGCTGTACAAACACGAAGTCATCCATTATTATTATTATTATTGTTGTTGTTTTTGCTGCTGCTACTGCTTCTTCCATGTTTTTGCTTCGATATTCGCGCCAAGGTTTGTGCAAACATAGCGACGTAACTGATGTATACAGCAACGTAACTGACGTATACAGCGACGTAATGACGTGGCTTCCCTTAGCACCGCGAGCTATGGAAAAGCAAACTGGTTCTCAGCTGGTTCGCAAGTTGAACGAGTTGTGAACCAGCACCAGCACTGGCCCCGAACCAGCCCTGGAACTGATTTGGTGGAAAAGGGGTAACTGTGAGCAGCTGGGGGTTAGGTGCCTTGCTCAAAGCACTTCAGCCTATGGCTGCCCCACGTTAACCTAACCACATGTCTTTGGACTGTGGGGGAAACCGGAGCACCCAGAGGAAACCCATGCAGACACAGGGAGAACATGCAAACTCCACATAGAAAGGCCCCCAGTCGGCTGCTGGGCTCGAATTCAGAACCTTCTTTCTATGAGGTGACAGTGCTAATCACTACACCACTGTCCCACCCAAATTTGAATGTAGATAGAATAATTTTTTTTATAGACTTATGAGAAAAACTGAACTGTAACATTGCAGAAATGTGAGGTGTTCTGGATATATCAACCAACAAAGAAAATGAGAAAATAAACACTGAATGTGATACACAAATTGAAATTGCTATAAACTAGTTATTTATGTAATTATCTAATCATTCATTCAGTGCCAACTCTGCCAACTCTGGCAAATTTTTTGTCATGTCTCCACATACGTGCCAAGCGTCATTGTATTCCTGGGCAATGTATAAATCCGATAAGTATGTTCTCAGCGTGATACACACCTCAACTATTTTTTTTAACTTCCTGGTACAATTAATTATATGAATTCAAGACCAAACCAACTAGCCAAGCAGGCAAAAGTATTGATTTTGCTCTGATTCAAACTCAGTAAACATAGATGCAAACAATCATAAGATATATAAGATACATAACCTACATAGGGCCTTTATATCACATTTATAACCAGTGCATTAATCTTTTATAAAGTAACACTGGAGTAGTTATGAAATGCTTATGGAAAGAATTATGACGAGCAAAGCAAGAAAAACCATGAATTATCATGATGGATCGACTGATCACAATTGTTTTTTGTCTTTTTTTTCCTTATATAGCAAATTTTTCATTTCATCCTAAAAGTTTTGTGACTTTTATTGTACACAAAATTGTTTTGTTTATTGATTATTTTGCACAGTTTCATCATTCTGTGGTGGTAATCACTTAGTTTGACTTTCCTGTATGATTTAATAATAGTTGCTCTATCTACATTCACTGGATATGAGCAATCGTGCACTCTGATTGGCTACTCTACTACTAGGATATCGGCTCATATACCGTGAGTAGAGAAAAACAAAATGGCGGAGTGTTTTACTGAACCAACTGAGGATGAAATAAAAACTCTACTCGAAAACAAAACCCCAAAAAATACAAAAAAGCAACAAAATATGGAATAAAAGTATTTCATGGTAAGAACATATCTTTTTTTATTTTTCAAGAATTATTATTATTGTAGCATTTTTCACAAATTGCTCCTGTCATTTCGCCGGTTTGTTTACATTCTAAGTGGAAATGATTTTGTCAGAAATTTTGTATACAGTTTTTATTTATCAAATTTGCAAAAAATAAAAATGCTCTGTTTCTCACAGTCCAGTGAATGTGGATATAATAAAACAGTTATTCCACAAACTCTCATCGTACATGACTTATAGCTCATGTACGACTTGATTTTGTGGAATAATTGTTAAATTTTCTGATGTAAATTTTATTCTATCTATTTGAATTCATGAATATTTGATTTTTAGTCTTTGTGTGATGGAACAGTTAAAACAAGTCAATATTTATCTGTATTTCATGCATTTTATCATGTAAAATGAATGCTGTACACAGACTACACAGACGGTGCTGCAAGGAAAAATGGTTCTTGTTTTTAAGAAATATGTATAAAACATGAATTATTTTAAGATTATGATAATTGAAAGTTGTTGCTTTAATATGCAGATAATCTGTGCAGACGTATAAGCAGGGAAGATATAAAATGGTGATGAGAACAATTTTTTTCAATAATTTCATAAGTGCAAAAATATAATTTGCTAATAATTTATCCAATCTGTTGACATGCTTCAGTATGAAGTAATACAATCAAGAGAAGTCTGACTTGAAATGAGCCAGAATGCACTGCATTTATATGAAGTAATATCCTGCATAGTTGAATTGCAACTTTTACCGAAGAACTGACATAATGTACAAATCAAACTTCCTGACACATTGTTTGTCTTTTGTGTGCCTGAAAAAGCACATAATGTTGTCTTTCTTCGAGGTTTTGATTGCTTATATGTCCAGATTAAAAAAAAAAGACATATACACTAACAGTATACATGTACCAGAGGTGGACAGTAACGAAGTACATATACTTGAGTACTGTACTTAAGTGCACTTTTCGAGTATCTGTACTTTACTTGAGTATTTTTTTTGGCAACTTACAACTTTAACTTCACTACATTTGAAAGGCAAATATCATACTTTTTACTCCACTACATTTCTAGCAAGGTCCTTGTTACTCGTTACTATGAAGCAGCTTTGAAAGTGGATGTTTTTTTCTTTTCTTTTCGAAAACATGATTGTTTTTTTTTGCAGGTGACACAGAGACAGCCTATCAGTAATCACTAATGTCACGTCACATCCATAGACTGTATAAAATCAAGTTCAATGATTTCTCAGCAGCATTATTTAACATGAACGGTTGATGGCAGAAAGAAAGGAGAAAGTTCTTCTGGGGAATGCATGCACCCATGACCATACCTCAAACCCATGTTTCAGTTTTCTGAAAGGAATAAAGAGTTGTTCTGTTTTAAATGTTTGCTTTGTTTGTCTAAAACAGAGCACATCACGGCCTACAAAAACTCACCGTCCAACCTGCGGAAGCATATTGAGGTCTGTATTTTTATTCCAAGAAAGCTTGTAATGAAGTTGTCTGTGCTTTTAGAGCTAGTGATAATGTTGCAATAGCTATGCAAGCTGGTTAGTCAAATGGCTTTCTATGGATTTGCCCGCCAAGTTGTCATAGCCTTGTCCATGGCTAATGTTAACACATAGCTAGTTAACTTGGACATTGTTAGTTAGCATGTAAAAATGGAGTTACGCTAACATGAATAATGCTAACTTATCTGAAGTCCTTTCAGAAATATGTTTGAGCATAATCTTGCCAGGGCGGCACGGTGGTGTAGTGGTTAGCGCTGTTTCCTCACAGCAAGAAGGTCCTGGGTTCGAGCCCCGGGGCCGGCGAGGGCCTTTCTGTGTGGAGTTTGCATGTTGTCCGCGTGGGTTTCCTCCGGGTGCTCCGGTTTCCCCCACAGTCCAAAGACATGCAGGTTAGGTTAACTGGTGACTCTAAATTAACCGTAGGTGTGAATGTGAGTGTGAATGGTTGTCTGTGTCTATGTGTCAGCCCTGTGATGACCTGGCGACTTGTCCAGGGTGTACCCCGCCTTTCGCCTGTAGTCAGCTGTGATAGGCTCCAGCTTGCCTGTGACCCTGTAGAAGGATAAAGCGGCTAGAGATAATGAGATGAGATGAGATAATCTTGCCAAATAAACAAAATGTAGAAATCTTTCTTTTCTAGTAACGTTAGCTACCCAATATGATTTTGAGTTTGAAAAAAAATTTGCTAGCATGTCAGGTGGAGCTTCACTGACTAGCTAGCTTAACATTAAACCACCATGATTCCACAGGCAGATTCATGTGTGCATGAATACATACACTTACGCACACACATACACGCACATGAGACCTGTGAGATGGACAGTATTATACTAGTCAGTCACAACAAATTGCTGGAATTTTTTGTTTTGATGTCAGATGATGGTCTGTCTTGTTTTTATTTTTATTTTTATTTTTCTTGTGTGTGTAAAGCAGTGTTGCTGTTGGGCAGTTATTAAGCTCGAGGTGTGGACCTGGGTTTTAAGCAGGTTGGATTGTCATTTTTATTTTCTGATCAAGCTGTATTTACAGCTTTTCCACTGTCTTCCTGATTAATATACACATACATGTGTGTACACGGGGCAACACGGTGGTGTAGTGGTTAGTACTGTTACCTCACAGCAAGAAGGTCCTGGGTTTGAGCCCAGTGGCTGACGAGGGCCTTTCTGTGTGGAGCTTGCATGTTCTCCTCCTCTGGGTGTTCCAGTTTCCCCCACAGTCCAAAGACATGCAGGTTAGGTTAATTGATGGCTCTAAATTGACTGTAGGTGTGAATGTGAGTGTGAATGGTTGTTTGTCTCTATGTTTCAGCCCTGTGATGATCTGGTGACTTATCCAGGGTGTACCCCACCTCTCAGCCATAGTCAGCTGGGATAGGCTCCAGCTTGCCTGCGACCCTGTAGGACAGGATAAGCGGCTACAGATGATGGATGGATGGATGGATGTGTGTACACACTGCCAGAGTGGTGTCAGAACACTACCATGCTGCTTTGTGGGAGTGGGGAGGAGTATTACAATTAAAAAAAAAATTAAATGACAATGGCTCTTTTGCAGTTCAGTTGTGTTTCATTTTGTAACATTCTACCAGGCATTTATTCGACAGGTTCTACAAGCTAGTCAGTGAATCCAGTCAGTTGCTTCAAAGGCATTAGGTTTTGTAAGTGTTGTGGCAATAATACAACAACGTGTTGACAGAAAATTTACTTTTAATACTTAAGTATTTTTAAAAGCAAGTACTTCAGTACTTTAACTTAAGTAAAAATTTGACTGTACAACTTTCACTTGTATTGAAGTAACATTTGACCAGTGGGATCTGTACTTTGACTTAAGTAATGAAGTTGGGTACTTTGTCCACCTCTGACATGTACTGACTAATCTGATTATCGTTGTGTGCTGAAGTGCCTTTTTAGATTCCTTGAAGGCTGACAACTGTTTTGATCTGTCATAAAATGGTCTTTTCATTATTGCTCATGTAATCGAGTAACCTCTGAAATTAGATAATGATCAAGTTCATGCAAACAGCATCAGTGACAAACACTGGGTTTCACCCAATCCGTCAGCGAACTCAAAGCTTTTTAACAGTGTTGTAATGCAGGAACTCGAACCTGGTGATCCGGTTTGATGTGTTAAATAGAAATCTAAACATCAGATGGACAGATAACAAACCTGAAAAGGAGAAAATTGAGTTGAGTGTTAAAACCAGACCAGGAAGTTACAGTTAATGTTTTGTTTTGTTTTTTGTATGTTGTATGGGTGTAACACAATGAAATTGACATGATCTTTATTTTTATTTATTTAGTGCTCCAAATATTTCCATATGTGTCAGCACTGAGTCATTTTAATTAAACATGAATCCTACATCAATGCCACTAAAAACACTGGGAAAGAAATACAACCCCGATTCCAAAAAAGTTGGGACAAAGTACAAATTGTAAATAAAAACAGAATGCAATGATGTGGAAGTTTCAAAATTCCATATTTTATTCAGAATAGAACATAAATGACATATCAAATGTTTAAACTGAGAAAATGTATCATTTAAAGAGAAAAATTAGGTGATTTTAAATTTCATGACAACAACACATCTCAAAAAAGTTGGGACAAGGCCATGTTTACCACTGTGAGACATCCCCTTTTCTCATTACAACAGTCTGTAAACGTCTGGGGACTGAGGAGACAAGTTGCTCAAGTTTAGGGATAGGAATGTTAACCCATTCTTGTCTAATGTAGGATTCTAGTTGCTCAACTGTCTTAGGTCTTTTTTGTCGTATCTTCCGTTTTATGATGCGCCAAATGTTTTCTATGGGTGAAAGATCTGGACTGCAGGCTGGCCAGTTCAGTACCCGGACCCTTCTTCTACGCAGCCATGATGCTGTAATTGATGCAGTATGTGGTTTGGCATTGTCATGTTGGAAAATGCAAGGTCTTCCCTGAAAGAGACGTCGTCTGGATGGGAGCATATGTTGCTCTTAAACCTGGATATACCTTTCAGCATTGATGGTGTCTTTCCAGATGTGTAATGGCCCTTTTCCACTACCCTTTTTCAGCTCACTTCAGCTCGCTTCAGCTCACTTCAGCCCGACACGGCTCGCGTTTCGACTACCAAAAACCAGCACGACTCAGCTCACTTCAGCCCTGCTTAGCCCCTAAAACTCGCACCGTTTTGGAGTGGGGCTGAAGCGAGCCAAAGCGAGCCGAGTGAGGTTGGGGGCGTGAGCAGACACTCCCCTGTGCACTGATTGGTGAGGAGGAGTGTCCTCACACGCCCACACACGCTCCGCGAGCGCGCTGGGATCTGTAAACACCGCAAACCCGGAAGAAGCAGAATTACGAATTACGAGAATTTCTGAAGCCTTATGCGCCTCGCCTCATCTATACGCTCTTGCCAGTATCTGTCCGCGTTGTCGGTGACAACAAGCCACAGCACCAAGACCAGCAACACTAACGACTCCATGTCCTCCATGTTTATTGTTTACTATTCGGGTCGTGAGACTACCGCTTAAAAGCTCACTGATGTCACTGTTTGCGCTGCTTAACGACATCACCTGACGTCCACCCACTTTCGCTAACTCCACCCAATGTGTCCACCCACTTCCAGCCAGCACGGTTCAGCGCGGTTGTAGTCGAAATGCAACTCCAACAGCCCCGCTCAGCCCGACTCAGCCGCGTTTGTAGTGGAAAAGCGGCATAAGCTGCCCATGCCACATGCACTAATGCAACCCCATACCATCAGAGATGCAGGCTTCTGAACTGAGCGCTGATAACAACTCGGGTCGTCCTTCTCCTCTTTAGTCCGAATGACACGGCGTCCCTGATTTCCATAAAGAACTTCAAATTTTGATTCGTCTGACCACAGAACAGTTTTCCACTTTGCCACAGTCCATTTTAAATGAGCCTTGGCCCAGCGAAGACGTCTGCGCTTCTTGATCATGTTTAGATACGGCTTCTTCTTTGAACTATAGAGTTTTAGCTGGCAACGGCGGATGGCACGGTGATTATTGTGTTCACAGATAATGTTCTCTGGAAATATTCCTGAGCCCCTTTTGTGATTTCCAATACAGAAGCATGCCTGTATGTGATGCAGTGCCGTCTAAGGGCCCGAAGATCACGGGCACCCGGTATGGTTTTCCGGCCTTGACCCTTACGCATAGAGATTCTTCCAGATTCTCTGAATCTTTTGATGATATTATGCACTGTAGATGATGATATGTTCAAACTCTTTGCAATTTTACACTGTCGAACTCCTTTCTGATATTGCTCCACTATTTGTCGGTACAGAATTAGGGGGATTGGTGATCCTCTTCCCATCTTTACTTCTGAGAGCCGCTGCCACTCCAAGATGCTCTTTTTATACCCAGTCATGTTAATGACCTACTGCCAGTTGACCTAATGATTTGCAATTTGGTCCTCCAGCTGTTCCTTTTTTGTACCTTTAACTTTTCCAGCCTCTTATTGCCCCTGTCCCAACTTTTTTGAGATGTGTTGCTGTCATGAAATTTCAAATGAGCCAATATTTGGCATGAAATTTCAAAATGTCTCACTTTCGACATTTGATATGTTGTCTATGTTCTATTGTGAATACAATATCAGTTTTTGAGATTTGTAAATTATTGCATTCCGTTTTTATTTGCAATTTGTACTTTGTCCCAACTTTTTTGGAATCGGGGTTGTACGTCACATGTAGAACTGTCAGCATGGTGTGCAGAAGTGGGAAGTAACAAAGTACAAATCTTTTGTCACTGTTTTAAAGTAGAATTTTCAGGTCAATGTATTTTACTTGATATTATCTGACAACTTTTTACTTTTACTACCTATATTTTAACACAAAGGGTAGCATGGTGGTGTAGTGGTTAGCACTGTCATCTCACAACAAGAAGGTTCTGGGTTTGAGCCCAGTGGCCAACGGGGGCCTTTCTGTGTGGAGTTTGCATGTTCTCCCAGTGTCCGCGTGGGCTTCCTCTGGGTGCTCCGGTTTCCCCTACAGTCCAAAGACATGCAGGTTAGGTTAATTGGTGGCTCTAAATTGACCGTAGGTGTGAATGTGAGCGTGAATGGTTGTTTGTCTCTATGTGTCAGCCCTGTGATGATCTGGCGACTTGTCCAGGGTGTATGCTGCCTTTTGCCTGTAGTCAGCTGGGATAGGCTCCAGCTTGCCCATGACTCTGCACAGGATAAGGGGTAATGGATGGATTTTAACACAAATATCTGTACTTTCTGCTCATTATGTTTTCAAATCAGGCTCAGTACTTTAGTTTTAATGTACCTGAAGGGAATTATGGATTATTTCTATTTTGCATAAATTAAGATTGATTTCAATCTAAATGTATGGGATAATATATGGGGGAAGTCATGACCTAATGGTTAAAGAAGCAGCTTTGGGACCAAAAGGTTGATGGTTCAATTCCCTGGAATGGCTGAAATGCCCTTGAGCAAGGTACCTAAAGACCAATTTATGCTGACAACCCAGTCCTCGCAGACGGTGTCGCAGAAGGTGTCTGCGTAGCCCCCCCACCTTCGCAGACGCTCGGCGCGCACCTCCCAAAAATTGTGACCACCGCAGAAGCCTTGCAGACAGCGTCGCAGACAAGAGGGCTCTGATTGGTCCACTCTACATCCGCTGTACACGCACTTCCGCTTCCCTTCTTTCCCGGTTTGGTTTGTTTTCACGACCGCCATTTTTAAAAACACGAGCGAAGATGGAGCAGCACGAAGAGTGGTTGATCGAGGAAGTGAGGAAGTACAGACATCTATACGACTCCAGTTCTAGTCATTATAAGTAACTGGAGGATAAACACTCCACTAACCCCACCAAAACAAAAATAAAAACACCCACCAACTACCCCTAGCGATTTCGCGACTTTGCGCCCCCTTGCGTTGTGGCGGTGAATAACATCGCGCACGCCTATTACTCCCCGCTCAACGATAAATTACAACTGTCTGCGAAAAGCTGTCGGCGAAAGCCTTGTCGCAAGAGCATGCAGAGGCCTTAAAGGCCAATTTATGCTGACAACCCAGTCCTCGCAGACGGTGTCGCAGACAGTGTCTGTGTAGCCCCCCCACCTTCGCAGACGCTCTGCGCGCACCTCCCAAAAATTGTGACCACCGCAGAAGCCTCGCAGACAAGAGGGCTCTGATTGGTCCGCTGTACACGCACTTCCGCTTCTCTACTTTCCCGGTTTGGTTTGTTTTCACGACCGGCATTTTTAAAAACACGAGCGAAGATGGAGCAGCATGAAGAGCGGTTGATTGAGGAAGTACAGACATCTATACGACTCCAGTTCTAGTCATTCTAAAAAAAAAAAAAGTTCTAGTCATTATAAGTAACCGGAGGATAAACACTCCACTAACCACACCCACCAACTACTCCTAGCGACTTCGCGCCCCCTTGCGTTGTGCCGGTGAATAACATCGCGCACGCTTATTATCCCCGCTCAACAATAAATTACAACTGTCTGCGAAAAGCTATCTGCGAAAGCCTTGTTGCACGAGCATGCAGAGGCCTTAACCCTCAACTGTTGGGTGCTGTAGTATAGCCGCCCACTGCATCAGATGGGTTAAATGCATGGCTGCTCCATATTAAGCTAACCACATGTCTTTGGACTGTGGGGGAAACCCATGCAGACACGGGAAGAACATGCAGACTCCACACAGTAAGGCCCCCGTCAGCTGCTGAGCTTGAACCCAGAACCTTCTTGCTGTGAAACAACAGTGCTAACCACTACACCACCATACTGCCTTGTCTTCAGGGCATTATGTCTCATCTTCGATTCATTCAGTATCATGCTAGCTGGATGGAATATATCTGATATACCAGCCAATATTATTTAAATATGTCACTCAGATCCGTGATGTTTTTTGTATGAAAAATGCAAGTTTTTCAACACAAGAAGATAAACTTCATATCTTCAAGCCAGTGTGTGATTTTCTTTTTATTATACAGAGACATTCAGAAACAAAAAGTACCCAAATTTATCAAAACAATTCATCAATTTCCTCATGAGTGACATATGTCACAGTTTTGGTTAACTGTGTCCCAGATGGAGCTCATATGAAAAATACGAGTGCCGTATTTCCCAGTAAAACACTTGTGTCCATATAATACATGGTATTATTTCATAATTATTTGAAGGAAATGTGTATTTTCCTCCTTCCACATGCACATGCTGACCCCCCGATTATATTATATTATGGCGGCACGGTGGTGTAGTGGTTAGCGCTGTTGCCTCACAGCAAGAAGGTCCTGGGTTCAAGCCCCGTGGCCGGCGAGGGCCTTTCTGTGCGGAGTTTGCATGTTCTCCCTGTGTCCGCGTGGGTTTCCTCCGGGTGCTCCGGTTTCCCCCACAGTCCAAAGACATGCAGGTTAGGTTAACTGGTGACTCTAAATTGACCGTGAGTGTGAATGGTTGTCTGTGTCTATGTGTCAGCCCTGTGATGACCTGGCGACTTGTCCAGGGTGTACCCCGCCTTTCGCCCGTAGTCAGCTGGGATAGGCTCCAGCTTGCCTGCGACCCTGTAGAACAGGATAAAGCGGCTAGAGATAATGAGATGAGATATTATATTATATTATATTATATTATATTATATTGACACTACATTAGGTTCAGTTAGCTTGCATCGAAACAGCCAACATCAAAAGGGCTACTTTTTAACTTTTTTCTCTGAGTACATTTCAGAGTCTGTACTTTTGTATTTGAACTTGAATAAAAAGGTGAATCAGTACTTCTACTTTTCCCAGAGTATTTTTACATAAGTATCTGTACTTCTACTTAAGTAAAGAATGTGTACTTTCATGACCTCTGATGGTGTATGAATTCTGACTCTTACAGTTCCTCATCCTCAGCTACATCATTCAAGTTCATCGGTGTGTGTATGTGTTTTTTTAAAATTTCACTTTTTTTGTAGTTATTTGTGCCAGTCTGTGATATTTTTTAGTGAATTTATTTGGTTCTATTTCTCAAAATATTAACAAAGTAGTCACTTAGGACTGATATTGTATCTGATCAGGGGTGGGTTTCCCAAAAGCCTCTTAACACTAAGAGCATCTTAACTAGGAAAGAGAGTGTTCATTGTGATGCTTGCTCTACCATTTAGCGATGATCTTTGTGCTACGATGCTTTTGGGAAACCTACCTCAGCCTTGGATCTGAGCAGGGCTGCCAGATCTCAGCAAAATTTCTCGCCCAACTTCATATAAAAAAGATGTGAATCTAGCCAAAAAATTCAGACATTGGAAAAAGGAGATGTGTTTTTTTGTTTGTTTGTTTGTTTGTTTGTTTTTTCCTTGTCCTCAGATTTTGCATTGGAAACAAGGTCACCATGGTGTGCACACATTTCTGATTTACAGTATCTGCCATGCCTGCCTTTTTATCATCACATTGTACAGACATTATCCACTATTCATAGCCAAGTCTCCTTCACCCAATCTTGCATTTGATTTTACAGCAGAAGTAGTTCTGTAAATTGTAGATACACTGTCTGCACTAACACTTTCCCTTTGTTTGCGGATATTGATTAGATGCAACTCCATTTAGAAGAAGAAGCCTTTATTTGTCACATGCACACTCAAGCACAGTGAAATTCATCCTCTGCATTTAACCCATCTGAAGCAGTGAACACACACTCAGAGCAGCGGGCAGCCATACTACAGTGCCCGGGGAGCAGTTAGAGGTTAGGTACCTTGCTCAAGGGCACTTCAGCCCAAGGCCGCCCCATGTTAATCTAACTGCATGTCTTTGGACTGTGAGGGAAACCGGAGCACCCGGAGGAAACCCACACAGACACTGGGAGACATGCAAACTCTACACAGAAAGGCCCCTCCTCGTCAGCCACTGGGCTTGAACCCGGAACCTTCTTGCTGTGAAGGGACAGTGCTAACCACTGCACCCCTGCACAGATTAATTTTAAATTATCCCAAAGAAGTTGGTACCCATGGGCTTGCTTTTTCCTCCTTTAACCTTGTTCCAAATCTAGCCCAATTTAAAATAAAAATAATAATAATAATAATAATATTGAAAGAATAGTTCACTTCCTATTTGTATTTGTTTTTGTATTCTGAATAATGTATTCAGTATGTTGGGAACTTACATGCAGCTTGTAAAGTGAAAGGTCAAGAATTCCAAAGACAAATGAATTGAAGTTTTATTATACCCACGAAGGAGGGCAGTATACTGGTTTACCTCTGTCTGTCCGTCCGTATCTCCATATTTCCGTCCGTCCGAAACACCCTTTTTCTCAGCAACCACAAATCATAGCCACTTGGTACTTGGTACCAAACTTCAGCTTGGGGTTCTATACAGTGTATACCCTTTTCAGGTCTGTCCCACATTGACTTCCTGTTTACCGACTGAATGTATTTCCGAAACATACAGCGTGGATTTACAAAATTTTTGTAACATTTTTCTCAGCAACTACAAATCACAACTTCTTGATATTTGGTACAGAGCTTTAGCTTGGGGTTCTATACTAGGTATACCATTTTCAGGTCTGTTGCACATCGACTTCCTGTTTACTGACTGAATGTATTTACGAAACATATAAGGTGGATTTTGATTCTATTTCAAGAAGCAAAATGCTATTTCAAAATGACAGTTTACCAGAATGCTATTGGAAATACCTGGGGAGAACACTGCTCTTTACTTATGTGTTTCAGGGTTAATTATTTGTTGAAGTCAACATAATAAGTGTCCTTTTCCTTTGATTGCTTGAACTCTGATATAAGCGAGAGCGGGGGGATACGTAAGTGAGCAGTAGCTCACAGTTGATCTTGTTTTCAACAATTTATATTTATTTTTGGCATGTGGTTTTAAGATTCAGTGCAAAAATGTGTAGATTGATAAAGCGTGGATATTGGTATTGGCTTTGTTTGTGTGATTTGGTTTGTCATTTTGCTTGTCATGGCTTACAACATGCAGAAAAGAGTTAAAATCCTGCTCTTATTAGAAATACAAGCCATTTTGCCAAGTCTTTGATAAACCCATTCTTAGTGTTGGGACAGAGAGGCGTTAAATGCAAGCTGAAGATGGACTCAATAGCGTTCAGTCATCCTGCTACATCTGAACACTGAATGAATGAAAATAATAATGATAGAAAAAATATGTTAAAGAGGTTCCCTTCTTTTGTTCTGGCTACTTCAGCTTCTCCTGCAGAGAGGTTTTGGAAAGTTTCAGGGTGAGAGGACTTGGGAAGGGAGTGGAGGGGGATGGGGGGGGAAGTCTCCATGTGGGGCGTACCCGAGCCTCAGAGCTGTTGAACGGTGCATCAGGGACACACAGGCTAAAATAAATGCACGAGTGTAGTGGTGCTTGCGTTCTGTTCTGCACAATCAAAGCATTCTGTTTCCCGTCGCATGTGTGTGTGATTTGGGCCTGACTCGCTCCAAACCGACTGCTAAGCCGCCCTGTGTGAGAGGCGGGGGGCACCAGAAGGGGTTCAGCAGTTGAACACGGGGGCAGCTGCAGCCCCGGGGCATCTGTTGGCGCAGCTCATTACATCCCGAATCCTGAGTCTCACCACATCTGAGAAGACAACCACCCTGAACAGTCACATGCACTCTTTTGTCTCTTATTTCTTTATTCTGAATGTCACTTTTTCTCTTTTTCCTTTATTTGCTTTGCAAGCAGTTTTGTGCTGTGGTGACTCAGTGACGTGTTCGGAATGGTCATCTGGCTGTACTCGTCCACTCTGTCTGACCCCTTTCACCAGCAGCTGGACAGCAAACACACTGTTTAAAAGACTCTGACATGTTCCTGTAAATTTCTCACTTCGGCTGTATATATGTTCACTGTCTGTGCGAACTTTTGTTGTGAAAGGCAGCATGAGGGTCTAGACATGTACGGTATACCACAGCGTTGTTGAATTCTCAATTCTGATTGGTCAGAAGTGTTGATTAATTTTATGTTTTTTCATGTTTGTTTGTTTGTTTTTAAGGAAATTGAAAGTTTAAGACAAGGTGTGTTTTTCTTCATAATTTCAAGAGGGGAAAAAAGAGAGAATTGGTGAGGGAACATTTCACAGTTATTCTATGAAATCGAGTCGTACATGAGCTGATAGCTAACAAGGCGCGTACCCGAGCTGGCTATAAGCCATGTATGACAAGATTGAGTGGAATAACTGTTTTATTCTATGCACATTCACTGGATTTTGAGAAACAGAGCATTTTTTTTTTGCAAATTTGATAAATAAAAACTTTATATAAAACGTCCAACAAAATCATTTCCGCTTAGAATGTAAACAAACCAGCGAAATGACAGGAGCAATTTGTGAAAAATGCTACAATAATAATAATTCTTGAAAAATAAAAAAGATACATTTTTACCATCCATACTTTTATTCCATATTTTAATCAAATAAAATAAAAGTATTCAAACAAAATAAAAGTATTTATACAAATACTTTTATTCCATATTTTGTTGCTTTTTTGTATTTTGGGGGGTTTTGTTTTCGAGTAGAGTTTTTACTTTGTCCTCGATTGGTTCAGCAACACGCTCTGCCATTTTGTTTTTCTTTACTCACGGTATATGAGCTGATATCCTAGTAGTAGAGTAGCCAATCAGAACGTGCGATTGCTCATATCCAGTGAATGTGGATTGTAATTGTTTATAGCTACTATAATGTAAGTGATATCAGAAACTAACTTCATTCCATAACAAATGTTACTATAAATGGACAAAAAGTAAAATACATCATTTTTTGATTGTCAAAAAATTGTAATTGTTGTAAGAGAAATAAAACATTTGTCAGAGCTTCTAGGAGAATAATCTATTCCGAGGTGGTAACAATGACTCCATTTCACTTTAGTTTGAGTCATATCACATTGATTGATTGGTTTTCCAATAAAAGCATGTCTCAAAGTGTTTTATTCCTTACTTAGTCAATTACTTTTCTATCATTTTTCTCTACAACACATTTTCCTGTATACCTCCTTAAAACATAACTGTTGCTGTTTTATACCTCACAGGATGTATGTGAGATAAACATGGATAAACATCTATCTCATGTGGAACGGGAAATTAGCAAGACACAGACAGCATGTTTGCAAAGCAAGATAAAGGAAGCTTTGCAAAAATTGTTTGTTGTTGGCTGAACAAGATTTAAAGTGCGGAAATTTTGGATTTACAGGGTTATGAAATGTCATTATACATTAATACAAGATGTTCTAGGCAAAAAAATTAACCCAACTTTAGCTTAAAAAACATGTTAAAGTTGTAGCATCAGTCTGTTGGGCCATTTCCCCAGGTGTGGCCATACTGGATTAGCCAGATATATGGATGGATGTCTTAGGAGATGAAAACGATGGCTGCATGACGTAGGATTCCGCACATCTTCTTCTTTCCATCTTGGATCCAAGACGTTTGGCCAAGTGGCTTCATCAAGTGAAGCGAGAAAATTTTACTCCTGGAAAAAGCAGCAAATTGTACAGTGAGCATTTTACAGAAGATTGTTTTGTGGAGGACTTGGATGAAAAAATCATTGGGAAGAAGCGAGACATGAGGCAGAAACAACAACTGAAGCCAGACGCGATCCCGACTTTGTTTCACCACAAAACACCGACAGCATGACAGCATATCATGTCATGCATCAAACGGATGGAAGATAAGCAGGTAAATATATATATATTTTTAAATAAACAGGCAATAAACTAGTCCCTACTTTATTTTGATTCCTTTTCTAATACTTCACTGCCACAATTTTTGTGGAGAAATGCAAATAAATTGACTGAGAAGTCATGCTAGACCATAATATTATACTGTAGTCTAGTATACAACCCCGATTCCAAAAAAAGTTGGGACAAAGTACAAATTGTAAATAAAAACGGAATGCAATGATGTGGAAGTTTCAAACATATTTTATTCAGAATAGAACATAGATAACATATCAAATGTTTAAACTGAGAAAATGTATAATTTAAAGAGAAAAATTAGGGGATTTTAAATTTCATGACAACAACACATCTCAAAAAAGTTGGGACAAGGCCATGTTTACCACTGTGAGACATCCCCTTTTCTCTTTATAGACTAGGTCAGAATTGCAAAAAGGGGCTTAAATGAGGAGTTGCAGGCATTTGTGAGTAAAAGTTGGCAAACAAACTTTTCTAAAGGTATTTTTTGCGCTGAATCCATTTTTGCTGTATGCCAAGCTGTATCTCATACGTGGAGCCCAGGAGAGGGCACATTTGCATATAATTTGCATATTTCGAGTATTTCAATATAAAACTCTTCAATGTTGTACAGTATGAAAAAAGTAAAATAGCAGAAAGTTGCATATACCTCTTGGCTAAATAAGTACCAAATTTGGCTTCAATTGGGTGAAAGGAACTCTCAAAAACAGACTTTAGGTAGTGTGTGTGGTCCAAATTACCATATTAAATTATAAAATTCGTGGTCTTGAGTTTATAGACTATATAATAGACTATATAAAGGGTAATTCTTTCTGCTGAATCCATTTAGGCAGTCTTTTTATTTGTAACTCAGTAGAGTGGCAGTCTCATAGGCTAAAAAAAAAAACAAATTTCTCAGCTCTGGCTCAAAAATAAAATCTTAAATTGCGACAGAAGATTTATTGGGTACAGAAAACAAACATAGGCTAATATTTAAAATACATAATATTTATCTCAGAATATTTTTGGTGAACACTGAACTTTTTATCCATTTTTTTAATATATATATTTTTGGTCTTTTTTGCCTTTATGTAGGACATTTAGAGGGTGAGAGGAAATGATTGGGAGAGAGAGATGGGGAAGGATCGGGAAATGACCTTGGGTCAGACTCAAACCTGGGTCCCCGGATTTATGTTACGGCATCCCAGCCAACCAAGCCACGGCGCCTCCAGAACTTTGATTTTTTTTTTTTTACTTGAATGCATCCATATAGGAACATCAAAATCATATGTACATAAATGATCTGTAACTATGTAATGTAACTAGGGTGATGGTTTAACATATAAACATATATTAACATAAAACTATAAACAACAACATGACAAGATTCTCCAATATGACTAATTTTCACAAAACAGCAAAAATACCACAGACTGTGATATCATGCCTGGCCAATGATCTTAAAATGAAGTTAACTAAACTAAAGTTCAGCAATTGCTACATTCTGCATCACTTGTTTTACACTTACATGCAGCAGAGCAACGTAAATGGGACTTTTTGCACATACATCGTGCACTCATACATCTTGAGGTGCAGCTGCAGCTGATCAGTTCCAAACAGTAGTATGGGACAGGAGGAAGTGACATCAAGATGGGCACTAGTGTAGAACCTTCCAGTCTCCATCCCATTTTCTCTGGAGGAGGAAGGACAGGATATGGCTTGTTTGCTTGGCGCCACAAAGCAGATTGGTAATGTGCCCAACGGATATGAAATGACAGTGCATCACTGGTTGGTGGAAGACTCTCTGGAGCTCGGGACTGTACAAATAGGAGTTCCCTTGCCTTGTTCACGCTGGTTACATTGTGAGCCCGATACACCTTACACACAAATAATTCAGCATCTTTTGCAGTTTGGTCATCCAGTTCGCCTCGACCTATGCCTGTGAGGAGGTGATGATGTTCTTTGAAGCTACTGCAGCATGGGCGATCGAAGCACGGGCAGTCTGAGTGAAGTCGCTGGAGTAGCCAGCCGAAGGCATGCAGTGGAAATATGTGAAAACGCAATCAAGTAAATGCTACTGCACAATATTAAATGCAACTTATCTTTCAACTAACAGTGTTTTGAGGTGTTACAGAGTGATAGGGTGACCAAACCTCTGTAATTCCAAAAAGTAATTTTTTTTCTCGATTAATTCGACATCTCAAAATCCATATCAAGATACTTGTCCATCTTGATACATCTTAAATATCAATATATTGCCCAGCCCTATGATTAGCAATATTTAAACACTGTATGGAAATAGAAATGATGGCAAAAAGTGATTTTATTTTGAATTAAAGTTCTTGTGGATAAGTTTGAAGTTAATTTACAAACTCTGATGTGATGGCAACAGTTTCCTTGCATCCTCAATGAAATGACTCAGGAATGTAAGATTTTCTATTTGTCTGCTTGAAATATAGGGATAAAAGAAGACATATTCAGGACAACAATAAGAAATGAAAGTGCAATTGTCCTTGTCACATACAAGTACCATAATTCTCACTACAAATAAACCTCCTAGACTTGATCATTATTGTTGTACATGATGTAAAATAAAAAAAACAGAATTTACTGAAATTTTAGAGGTTGTCTTAGATTTTGTGCTCTACAGACTTCCACATAAGAGATACAGCTTGGCAAACAGCAAAAATGGATTCAGCACAAAAAGTACTTTTAGAAAAGTTTGTTTGCCAACTTTTACTCAAAAATGCCTGGGGGTGTCACATTATCTGAAAATCGACCTAGTCTATTACAACAGTCTGTAAACGTCTGGGGACTGAGGAGACAAGTTGCTCAAGTTTAGGGATAGGAATGTTAACCCATTCTTGTCTAATGTAGGATTCTAGTTGCTCAACTGTCTTAGGTCTTTTTTGTCATATCTTCCATTTTATGATGCACCAAATGTTTTCTATGGGTGAAAGATCTGGACTGCAGGCTGGCCAGTTCAGTACCCGGACCCTTCTTCTACGCAGCCATGATGCTGTAATTGATGCAGTACCTTTCAGCAATACCTTTCAGATCAATACCTTTCAGCATTGATGGTGTCTTTCCAGATGTGTAAGCTGCCCATGCCACATGCACTAATGCAACCCCATACCATCAGAGTTGCAGGCTTCTGAACTGAGCGCTGATTACAACTTGGGTCGTCCTTCTCCTCTTTAGTCCGAATGACACGGCGTCCCTGATTTCCATAAAGAACTTCAAATTTTGATTCGTCTGACCACAAAACAGTTTTCCACTTTGCCACAGTCCATTTTAAATGAGCCTTGGCCCAGAGAAGATGTCTGCGCTTCTGGATCATGTTTAGATACGGCTTCTTCTTTGAATTGTAGAGTTTTAGCTGGCAACGGCGGACGGCACGGTGAATTGTGTTCACAGATAATGTTCTCTGGAAATATTCCTGAGCCCATTTTGTGATTTCCAATACAGAAGCATGCCTGTATGTAATGCAGTGCCGTCTAAGGGCCCGAAGATTACGGGCACTCAGTATGGTTTTCCGGCCTTGACCCTTACGCACAGAGATTCTTCCAGATTCTCTGAATCTTTTGATGATATTGTGCACTGTAGATGATTATATGTTCAAACTCTGCAATTTTACACTGTCAAACTCCTTTCTGATATTGCTCCACTATTTGTCGGCGCAGAATTAGGGGGATTGGTGATCCTCTTCCCATCTTTACTTCTGAGAGCCGTTGCCACTCCAAGATGCTCTTTTTATACCCAGTCATGTTAATGACCTATTGCCAGTTGACCTAATGAGTTGCAATTTGGTCCTCCAGCTGTTCCTTTTTTGTACCTTTAACTTTTCCAGCCTCTTATTGCCCCTGTCCGAACTTTTTTGAGATGTGTTGCTGTCATGAAATTTCAAATGAGCCAATATTTGGCATGAAATTTCAAAATGTCTCACTTTCGACATTTGATATGTTGTCTATGTTCTATTGTGAATACAATATCAGTTTTTGAGATTTGTAAATTATTGCATTCCGTTTTTATTTACAATTTGTACTTTGTCCCAACTTTTTTGGAATTGGGGTTGTAGCATGCACTTGTACACCTCCACTGTGCCCATGGAAAATGACATCATGCATGATGGAGTTATGGCGGCCTCCCTGACAAAAAATAGTCCTGTCTATTTTCATCACTTTAGTGGTTATATCATTAAGAACAAATTCAACATGCAGCTTTTTTGTTGTTTTTTTTACAAAGAACAGGCATAAAGACCAACTTTTAGCTCAATTTGTTTATTTGCAAGATATTTATTTTAATGTAATGTGAAAGCTAAAAGCTGAAAGCTAAAAGCTAAGAATGGCCTAAAATATACAATTAAACTCCAAAAATAAATATTGCATATGTTGCATTTTTACTTCAACTTTTTATTTATTTTTATTTTTTACAAACAACATGTTTAAAACAGGGGTGGCACGGTGGTGTAGTGGTTAGCACTGTCACTTCACAGCAAGAAGGTCCTGGGTTCGAGCCCAGCAGCTGGCAAGGGCCTTTCTGTGTGGAGTTTGCATGTTCTCCCCGTGCCCGTGTGGTTTTCGTCTGGGTGCTCTGGTTTCCCCCACAGTCCAAAGGCATGCAGGTTAGGCTAATTGGTGGCTCTAAATTGACTGTAGGTGTGAGTGTGAATGGTTGTCTGTGTCTATGGCCAAGTTTACATTAGACCGTATCTGTCTCGTTTTCTTCGCGGATGCACTGTCCGTTTACATTAAAACGCCTGGAAACGCCGGGAAACGGGAATCCGCCAGGATCCACGTATTCAATCCAGATCGTGTCTGGTCCGGTGCTGTGTAAACATTGAGAATACGTGGATACGCTGTGCTGAGCTCTAGCTGGCGTCGTCATTGGACAACGTCACTGTGACATCCACCTTCCTGATTCGCTGGCGTTGGTCATGTGATGCGACTGCTGAAAAACGGCGTGGACTTCCGCCTTGTATCACCTTTCATTAAAGAGTATAAAAGTATGAAAATACTGCAAATACTGATGCAAATACTGCCCATTGTGTAGTTATGATTGTCTTTAGGCTTGCCATCCTTCCACTTGCAAGTGGTAAGTGATGCGCATGCCCGATATGCACTGAGATCACACACGCAGCGGCCCAGTCCCGAATCACTGCTTGTGCGCTTCACTTGCGCGCTCTGTGAGCTGCGCAGGGCCGGAGTGCGCACCCTCCAGAGGGCACTCGCTGTTCAGGGCGGAGTGATTTGGAGCGCAGGATGCCTGCAGAGCCGAGCGTATCCGTGTATTGGCATTGCTGTGTGCACGCGAATCGTGTATTGGCGTTGCTGTGTGCACGCGAATCGTTTTAAAAACGATTCTGATGATGATCCGCTGATACGGTCTAATGTAAACCCCACCAGGGTGTACCCCGCCTCTTGCCCATAGTCAGCTGGGATAGGCTCCAGCTTGCCTGCGACCCTGTAGGACAGGATAAGCGGCTACAGATAATGGATGGATGTTTAAAACAGTTTTGGACTTTAAAATAATAAGTATTACAAAAAGCTCATGTGTGTGCAGTTGTGTTATTGTTAAGAGCTTCGTGGGTCCACTTTTCATTTTGAAACCAAGTGTTTTATGTTTTTCTGTAAGGTATCTTAAATAGGTAAGGGTGAGGACGGTATTTTGTGGACATAAAATGTTAGTTTGAGTGTCCTAATTAGAATATTGGCTCATTTACATTGACAAATAGTCCCTGATTGCTTTCACAAGAATTCAGATCCCATTTGAAAGCGTTGGAGTCAGAGATAAGTGTGACAGCAGGTTGCATTCAAGCTTGAAACCAATCTTTGTGTTTACTTAAAGTGTCCCTCCACCACGATGGTGTTAATTGTCATAAGTAAGCGTAAAGAAAGCGTGTCTCACTTCACAAATGAACATGGAGTGGACTTGCTGCTCTTCAATGGAAGAGCACTCGATTAAAAGTCTTTAATTACCCCAACACTTGGCCCCCATCACAATTGATAAGCAGAAAGGATGCTTCAGCCTGCATTGTCTCAAGCACTCGGAGGGTCAACAATTAACACTGAAGTTTGCCGGTCGGTCTGGCCTTCTGTTTACGAATAAGAGAAAACATCCCAGCTTATACAAACACACACTGATTCCTCTATCACTGCTCCAGATGGTGCACCTCTCCAGCATGGCCTCTTCTCTCCACCAACCCCCTCTCTCTATCCACAAACGGCTGTCCGTTCCACCATCTTGACCCTAATGAGTGCATTCTGTCCAAGCTTTAAAAGGAGACCCGTCCGGGTCAGATCAAGGAGCCAATTTAAATGGACTGTTTGTGCTTCAATAGGTGGACACTGGAATGCAAGTCCTCACATTTGCTAAGGCCCCGCAGGGTGGTCCCCTTGCTCGTCAAAGTTCACTTTAGGGGTCCTGCTTGTGCCCCGGGGTACAGGGTGAGGGGGCTGGGAGGTTTTCATTGAACTCTAAAGTAACTCCTTGCGTGTATCCATGAGTATAAGGTAGACTTAGTGAAAAAATTTAGTGAAGAGCAAAAACACAATACCTAGCCAGGGATCTCTGATAATCTCCCAGTAATAAGGGGGTTGTACGAAATGCACCAAGATGGCTAATTGTTAAATGGAGCCTGGGAAAGCTAGGATGAAAGCACAGACTGGAGATAGGCTTTGTAGCTACCTGCCTTTGTCATGTCAATGGATTAATTGTCTTTGCATGTACACGCCTGCATGTTTAAAAACAGGAAGTGTTAGATATTAGATGTAAATTATTCATTAATCGAAAGAGGACATGATCTGTAAGCTTTTAGAAATCCTACTACTACTACTACTACACACACACACACACTAGTGCAGACTTGGACACAGTGTCTAGTGCCATCTGTTAAAACCATTTGAATAACTGATACAGAAATGTGGGAGTGAAACAATAAAACTTCAAATCTATTCCCCAGAAAGTGAAAGTAGCAGATTAAAAACAATGACATTACTGATTTGAAACTCCACTAATGCATTTCATGATGCTAGATATATTTCATATAAATTTATTGCTGGGTTTCACGTGACATCACATCCACCTCATTAGTTATTCAAAACTTTAGCTGGTGGTCTACCAAAGCTCAGTTGACAAAGCGTTTGTATGGAGAAGGTGCATTGCTCACATGAAAAATGCCTTACGCTTGCATTGTTTTAGGTTGTTTGAATTGATCAAACTGTGAAACTGATAAAAGTTTCTTCAGGGTTCCCCGTGAACTAATAAAAAAGGGTGAACGAACACAGGATTTCACAAAAAGACGTCGAGAAAGGTGGCTTTTGAACCTCTGACTGAAATCGAAGGGAGCCGAGTCGAAGCATGCTCAAGTTTGCAGTGATCACTTGGTGAAAGGTTTGTATCTCCCTCTTAGTTATATCCTTAGTGCTTTCCAAGTACTTTTCTTGCTATGTGCCGTTATTTTATGGTACTTTTTTTTAAGCCCCAAAAGGCTAAAGTCCCCAGCTGTTTCTTTGTTTACTCCTCACTCCTCACAAAGTCCATATGCATGAAGGTCGCGACAAAATTCTTACCCAGCCATACAGTTACAATGCGCCGTGATCACTTCTCCGTCTTGTTGAACTAAGATCCAGGTCTTTAAAGGGGTTTCTGATGATCTTTGTGAATGATTTACCTGAGAGATAAGAGCCAACACAAGTGAGAATCAAGTGAACTGTTGTTTGTTTACACTTCTACTTGCAGCGCTTCGTTGTAAAGATGCGAACAAAAAGCTTAAGAAAACATATTTACACAGGCAAAAACAATACAGGATTGACTGTACTGACTGTATGCAGTGACTTGATCCCGAGGTCCTTTACCCAGCCACATACAAAAAAGTTGTAAGCCTCCATACTCTTCCACGCTTTCATCTGGTTTGCGGTGTAGAAGGACGTCTGCAACACCAGATAGTTCGAGATGTCGGGGAACTCGACTGAAGGGTAGTTTTCGAAATCGTATGATACATCCTTCTTTCCCAGACTGTAGGGGTCGATTCCATTGCACATAGCAATCTTCTGAATATATCTAAAGCCAGCAGTGGCTTCTGGATTACGAGCATACTCTGATAAGTTATCGCTAGTTGTTTGCACTACGGCAGCTGTTTTGGTTTGCTAGACCACCAGCTGTTTTACCGGAAGTGAAATCACTAAGAAAAGTCACGTGACTGAAACCCAAGAATAACACATCCAAACCCATGTGCTCTGTGAGAAATTATCTTTACATTGTGTTTATTTTCTGATTTAACTGCAAAGTGTGAATGTCCTCGATAACTGTCCACTCATGTCTTATGTTATTTCTGTAACTATGATGTGCCTATGGAGCTAAATTCATGCTACACTCTTTTTCATAACTCAGTGATTACTAGGGTGTATTCACACACACATCAAAATGCCTTGCAACGTTTTAACAAAGAAAATGAAAAGCAGAACTCCAATTGCATAGTCAATGTCCTGTACATTAATTAGAGAAAAAATTTAACCAGCATCTGTCATCTTTTTTAATGTCACATCTCACTGTACCACAGGAATCATTATATTAAATAATGCACAATTTATTCAGATTTAATCATTGCTGTAGTTTTCAGCATATGGACATGAGTGTTTTACTGGGAAATACACCTCTCATATTTTTCATACGAGCTACATCAGGGGCATGGAGAACCAAAACCGTGCAATAAATCTCTATACATCACTCGTGAGGATATCGGTGAATTATTTTGATAAATTTGGGTACTTTTTGTTTCTGAATGTGTCGATATAATAAAAAGAAAATCACATGTTGGCTTGAAGATATGAAGTTTATCTTCTCATGTTGAAAAACTTGCATTTTTCATATGAAATACATCGCAGATCTGAGTGACATATTCAAATAATATTGGCTGGCATTGAGTGGTATATCAGATATATTCCATTCAGCTAGCATGATAATTAATGAGTCAAAGGCAAGTAGCTGAATGGAATATATCTGAAAGACCACGAAAAAAAGCCATTATTATTATTATTATTATTATTATTATTATTATTATTATTATAATACATACACCAAAAGGGAACCGTCAGGACCTTCTAGGCCTTCAGAGACGATACAAACATATTGGCATTTCAAATTTTAGATTTAATTTCTTTAATTCTTTAATTTCTTTCTATAATTATTCTCTTCTAATTCTAATTTGGCCTTATTTTCTATCAAATTTGCTTCAGAAATGAAAGGGCTAATGTCCTGAAAACATTCAAATTGAGTTAGCCAATGAGATTTTTTGTTTGTTGTCTCTAGGCTGAGAAGAGTTTCGAGCTGGCTCACTCACTATTTAGGACTTCATTGCCGGGACAGAAGGCCATGGCAGTGTATGTTTATGTAGGAACTGACAGATGAATTAACCAGAGGTGGACAAAGTCCCCAACTTCATTACTTAAGTCAAAGTACAGATCCCACTGGTCAAATGTTACTCCGATACAAGTGAAAGTTGTCCAGTCAAATTTTTACTTAAGATAAAGTACTGAAGTACTTGCTTTTAAAAATACTTAAGTATTAAAAGTACATCGTCAATGCATTGTTGTATTATTGCCACAAAGCTTACAAAACCTAATGTGGTTACCAAAGACAGAAATGTGAATTCACAAAATGAACGCATGCTGTGCCATCATGGTGGTTTAACGTTAAGCTAACTAGCCAGTGAAACTCCATCTGACATGCTAGCAAACTCTTTTCAAACTCAAAATCAATGGGTAGCTAATGCTACTAGAAAAGAAAGATTTCTACATTCTGTTTATTTGGCAAGATTATGCTAAAATATATTTCTGAAAGGACTTCAGATAAGTTATTTATGTTAGCATAACTCCGTTTTTACATGCTAACTAACAGTGTCCAAGTCAACTAGCTATGTGTTAACGTTAGCTGTGGACAAGGTGATGGCAACTTGGCAAGTAAATCCATAGAGCATCATTTGACTAACCAGACTGCATAGCTATTGCAATGTTATCGCTAACTCTAAAAGCACAAACAATTTCATTGCAAGCTTTCTCTTGGAATAAAACATTTACAGACCTCAATATGCTTCTGCGGCGGCACGGTGGTGTAGTGGTTAGCTCTGTCGCCTCACAGCAAGAAGGTCCAGGTTTGAGCCCCGTGGCCGGCGAGGGCCTTTCTGTGTGGAGTTTGCATGTTCTCCCCGTGTCCACGTGGGTTGCCTCCGGGTGCTCCGGTTTCCCCCACAGTCCAAAGACATGCAGGTTAGGTTAACTGGTGACTCTAAATTGATTGTAGGTGTGAGTGTGAATGGTTGTCTGTGTCTATGTGTCAGCCCTGTGATGACCTGGCGACTTGTCCAGGGTGTACCCTGTCTTTCGCCCATAGTCAGCTGGGATAGACTCCAGCTTGCCTGCGACCCTGTAGAACAGGATAAAGCAGCTAGAGATGATGAGAATGAATATGCTTCTGCAGGTTGGATGGCGAGTTTTTGTAGGCCGTGATGTGGTTCATTTTCGGCAAACAAAGCAAACATTTAAAACAAAATGAATCTTTAATCCTTTCAGAAAACTGAAACATGGGTTCGAGGTATGGCCATGGGTGCATGTGCATTCTCCAGAAAAAACGCCTCCTTCCATTCTGCCTTCAATTGATCATGTTCAATTAATGCTGCTGAGAAATCATTGAACTTGATTTTATCCAGTCTATGGATGTGACATGACCCTAGTGATTACTGATCAGCTGTCTCAGTGTCATCTGTGAAAAAACAAATCACGTTTTAGAAAAGAAAAGAAAAGAAAAGAAAAGAAAAGAAAAAAACCCTCCACTTTCAAAGTTGCTTCATAGTAACGAGTAATGAAGACCTTGATAAAAATGTAGTGGAGTAAAAAGTATGATATTTGTCTTTCAAATGTAGTGAAGTTAAAGTTGTAAGTTGCCAAAAAAATACTCAAGTAAAGTACAGATACTCGAAAAGTGTACTTAAGTACAGTACTCAAGTAAATGTACTTCGTTACTGTCCACCTCTGGAATTAATCAATTAGATTTTGATTTATAGTGGGAGGGACCAAAAATGTATCACCCTAGGCCTGCTCAAAGGCCAATGTGAGCTTCACCATGAGTCGGCGCTGTCAGCACAGCAGTGAAGTCGCCTTCCAGCTGGTGTAGCGTTCATCAGTAGTGTTAGCGAACGCTAATAAATCGGTCAAGCCAGTACTATCGAGAGCAAGTAGCACAGGCTAATGACCGAGAAACTAAGGGTGTATTCAGACCAGGATAGTTCGATAGTTCACTTGCTTTGGTCCGAACCAAATGTTTTTTTTTATTTTTTCATTTTGGTGCGGTTCGCTTTCACACTGTACATTTTAGTAAGCGGACCAAAATCTGTCAACAAAGCCACGCGCCCTGAGGTCGTTTAGCTATTGGTCAGAGACGACACGCGCACAAAGCGTTAAGTTCAAAAGTAGTCACGGAGGATAGCGCTGATGAGCCCACATCATGTTGTGACAGTTCTGGCTCTTCATGCAAGTTGCTAGTACTGCCACTTTTTGAAAGAATGTCCCTGATTTTAATGTAGGTCTGACGGAGTTTCTTCACTTTTAGCCGACATTGTTCTGGGGAGCGCGTGAACCCCTTCTCCTTCATTTTCTCACTGAATACAGCAAACACGTCGGCATTTTTGTGTATTCTCTCCAAAAGCTCAGATATGTGGACATCTGCCCATATATCCACAAGGGTACGCGTTTCTTCCTCGGCCCACGTTTGCCCCCTACTCATTTTTTGTACTCTGTAGTCTAGCCTACCACTGGTCTGAATGACTGAACGACTGTTGTAAGGTTCCCTTGACAACCGAAACAGTGTTTACACTTTGCGGTGGAGTGTCAACACTCTGTTTCCCATAATGCTCGACAAACGACGGAAGCTCCCGAGGTACAAAAAAGCAAAACTGTCGCATTAGATCCGGTCTGCTTTCATACCTCCAAAAGGTCCGCACCAGGGTTCCTTTGGTCCGGACCGAGTCCGACCTTGCAGCTCAGTCTCGGTCCGCTTGTTTGGTCCGGACCAGAGTTCGGTGGTTTGTATTCAGACCAACCCAAAAGGTCCGGACCAAGGGAAATTTGGTTCATTTGGTCGTTTGGTCCGGACCAAACAACGTAGGTGTGAATACGCCCTAAGAGTTTTGTCTCCAGACTCTTCTTCCACGCTGCACGCTCGCTACAGTATTTTTCACTCAGACTTAAGTATTCGTTTCCCAATGTAATTTACTGAGTTACTTTTAAAATCAACATAGACAACTACACACAACAGAGCGACCTGGCAGACTGCCACTAATCCCTTGCAAAATCCCTTGCCCTGTTGCTTTTTTTGGTGTATCTGGCTAAGTTTTGGCTGAGCTGAAGTCCCAGCTCTAATTGTAACAGTTCGCCACTGCTTGTAAATATTGTAAAATTTATTCCATCGAAAACGTGTCCTGTATGTATAATAATTCCTGATATTTCACTCCAATGACATCACTCTCTGTGTTTTCCCGCTGACTAGACGGGAGGTGTCAACATGGCGAACTGGGTCAAACTTAAAATATTTTTTGTGGATGTGTCCATATAATATAAAGAACATTACAGGGTGGTGTGAAGATATAAAGTTTATCTTCTGGTGTTGAAAAATATATCACTCGTTCACTTCGCTCACTCACGAATATGTTCACCACTTGAAGGTAAACTTCACACCTTCATGCTACCGTGCAATATCCCCTATATATAAAATACATATAATTATTGTGTATATACACCAGTCAAAAGTTTGTACACCCCTACTCATTCATAGGTTTTTCTGTATTTTGTATTTTCTACATTGTAGAACAGTACTGAAGATATCAAAACTATGAAATAATATCTGGAACATATCTGGAATTATATGGTAAACAAAAAAAAAAGTGTTAAAAAAGTTTCATGTTTTAGATTCTTCAAAGGAGCCACTGTTTTCCTTGGTGACGCTTTGCACACTATCAGTGCAGTGTTATCTTAACCAGCTTCATGCTTCAAGGTAGTCACCTGGAATGCTTTTCAGTTAACAGGTGTGTCTCATTCAAAGTCAATTAGTGCAGTTTCTTTCCTTCTTAATGTGTGTGAAAATAAAATAGTAAAAATACAGTAAATAGCCCTATTCCACAACTAATTCATTTAATTTTGAGTGATTTGTGTGTGTATATATATATATATATATATATATATATATATATATATATATATATATATATATACACAGTCATGGCCGAAAGTGTTGGCACAGATTTTTTTTTCCAGAAAATGATTGCAATTACTCATGTGTTTTTAAACACATGTTTATTTCCTTTGTGTGTATTGAAACAATACAAAAAAACCAAAGAAAAAATAATAATTTGCATAATTTCACACAAAACTCCAAAAATGGGCCGGACAAAATTATTGGCACCTTTTCAAAATTGTGGGTAAATTATTTAGTTTCAAGTCTGTGATGCTCATTTAAACTCACCTGTGGCAAGTAACAGGTGTGGGCAATATAAGAATCACACCTGAAACCAGATAAAAAGAAGAGAAGTTGACTTAATCTTTGCATTGTGTGTCTGTGTGTGCCACACTAAACATGGAGGACAGAAAGAGGAGAAGAGAGCTGTCTGAGGACTTGAGAACCAGAATTGTGGAGAAATATCAACAGTCTCAAGGTTACAAGGCCGTCTCAAGAGATCTTTGTGTTCCTTTGTCCACAGTGCGCAACATCATCAAGAAGTTCCAAACCCATGGCACTGTAGCTAATCTCCCTGGACGAGGACAAAAGAGAAAAATTGATGCAAGGTTGCAACGCAGGATTGTCCGAATGGTGGATAAGCAGCCCCAATCAAGTTCCAAATGTATTCAAGTTCTCCTGCAGACTCAGGGTGCATCAGTGTCGGCGCGAACTATCCGTCGACATTTGAATGAAATGAAACGCTATGGCAGAAGACCAAGGAGGACCCCACTGCTGACACAGAGACATAAAAAAAGCTAGATTGCAGTTTGCTAAAATGTACGTGAATAAGCCAAAATCCTTCTGGGAAAACGTCTTGTGGACAGATGAGACCAAGATAGAGCTTTTTGGCAAAACACATCATTCTACTGTTTACCGAAAACGGAATGAGGCCTACAAAGAAAACAACACAATACCTACAGTCAAATATGGTGGAGGTTCAAAGATGTTTTGGGGTTGTTTTGCTGCCTCTGGCACTGGATGTCTTGACTGTGTGCAAGATATCATGAAATCTGAAGATTATCAAGGGATTTTGGGTCGCAACGTAGGGCCCAGTGTCAAAAAGCTGGGTTTGTGTCCTAGGTCATGGGTCTTCCAGCAGGACAATGACCCCAAACATACCTCAAAAAGCACCCAGAAACGGATGGAAAGAAAGCACTGGAGGGTTCTAAAGTGGACAGCAATGAGTCCTGATCTGAATCCCATTGAACACCTGTGGAGAGATCTTAAAATTGCTGTTGGGATAAGGCACCCTTCAAATATGAGAGAACTGGAGCAATTTGCAAAAGAAGAGTGGTCCAAAATTCCAGTTGAGAGGTGTAAGAAGCTTGTTGATGGTTATAGGAAGCGATTGATTTCAGTTATTTTTTCCAAAGGGTATGCAACCAAATATTAAGTTGAGGGTGCCAACAATTTTGTCCGACCCATTTTTTGAGTTTTGCATGAAATTATATCAATTTTGCTTTTTTCCTTTTTCTTTTTGTTTTAATCCAATGCACACAAAGGAAATAAACATGTATATAACAAAACGTGTAAATGCAATAATTTTCTGGGAGATATGCTTCATTTTCTGGAAAAAAAATCTGGGGTGCCAACACTTTCAGCCATGACTGTATATATATATATATATGATTGATTTAAGTTCAAGTGATTTCGGCAGCATTCGTTATTTTCACATTACGCACGATTAATTTATTTTCATATCTGATTTTTACACCTGATTAGTCACGTAATCACATGTGAAATGAGTGTAATTGTAGCATAAAGGAATGCACACTCATTGCTACATTGTCTTTTAGTCTTAATTGGACCCTGCAGTCTAACCGCGCCCGTCTGTCTAACGATGCCAACTCCATGCCCTTTTCATGCCTGAGACCAGACATGCATGGATTCCACGTTAGACACAAACGTGGCTGAGGCCTTTAGCGCTCTGGCCTCTTCCCACTTCCTTCCAGCTACACTTTGGGTTTTGTGCACCACACCAATGTTCCCACTTTGAGGGGCCTCGGTGAGAGGAGCTATTCAACATTAATGAACTCCTGAAATGGGGCGGTGTGCCTCGTTAGTGGCACTTGTTTAGAAATACAGTACATGTCCCTTTCTCTCTCATGCAGCTGTTGTCGGGCCCACCTCTGAATAGGCAAGAGTGTGGAGGTAGCGTTCACAAAAGTTGACATTCCAGACTAATACTTGTCATAATTAGGAACGATAATTGGTTTGGTTGCCAGCAAGAAATGTTTGGCAGGGCAGTAACTGATTATCAACACGTTTTCTCACAAGGAAATCCTCGAGACTGCATCTGTCTCTGGATGTCACTCTAAATAGAATAAACTCACAGCTAGATTTCTATTCAGAACACAAGCAGCCCTGAACCCTGTTTTAGACTATTGAGGGGTGGGGTGGGGTGGGGGTGGGGTGGATTTCGAGAACCTGACACCAGTTTGTTGCTGCTGTAAAAGCAAAGTACAGTCATCTCCATCTGCGCACTGTGTGTAATCCATCAGGAAATGACATACAGGTGTCTCATAAAACAAACAACTACTACAGCAGGAAGGTCTGAAACATGGCTAATTAGACTTCATAAAAGTGAAAAGTCCACGATGCTCCAGTCGACATGCTGTTATATACAGTGCATGTTTTTCTGGGAAACGTCACCAGCATCTTTCCCCGAAGTCTGGGTTTGCACGCAGTGCTAATCAGGTTTTCCACTCCAGAGAAACCCTAGAAATGTAAATTCTCAGTTTAGCTTCTATAGAGCGCTTTTTCTTCCTCCTACCTGAGCAGTCACTGCCTTTAAACACAAAAAATAGGTCATGAGATTGGATCGTAGAGTCGTTTTTTTCTATTATATGTGAGCAACGAGCCGTGTGTTTGCATGCATTTTACATGCATAGCACCAGCAGCTGTTTTATCTGGGAGCGCATCGTTGCTGTTGTCTCTCACCAACTGCTCGCTCTTGATAAAGCGGTTCTGATGAATGTATGTAGCAAATCATGGGTTTATACTAATATGCAAGAACTTACACAGGAACTTTACGGCACTACAGATTTGAAAAAAAAATTGTGTAATCTTTCATACGGCGAGGTTTTCTTTTAGGAGATAAAATTTTTTAAAGACGTCTCCAGTATCAGTACCAGTGTCAGCACTGTCAACAAAGTCAGAGGTAAAACTATATCCTGAAATTTTCCAACATGCAAAAGTCTTCGGGAAGGGCTGCTCAGAAACATGACAACCTGTATTTTTTTGTTGTTAACTTATTAGCTTCCCACTGCAAGCTGGTCTAGTGGTTAGCATGTCTGCCTCTCAATAGGGAGATTATAAGTTCTACTCGTGGTTGGGTCATACCATCATAAAAATGGTACATGCTGCCATCTGGCAAGGCCTGCTGCAATTCTTCGTTTGCAACCACGTGACCAAAACTGCTTGTGTCATTAACTGCCACTATGTTGGAGGATATACAATTCAACAATATAGCGTCTGTAAACAGCGTTCCAAATGATAACTTAACTTGCTGGATGGCCCTTCCAAGAAAGTTACATTTAGAAGCTTGTAGTCATTTTTCAAATCTATTTTAAAAACAATCATTCTGACTGCTTTTAAAAGACTGCTATCTAACACACTATATAACATATTTAGTTATAAAAGAGCACTCCCCGGGCAAGTAAGCTGCAGTATTTGAGGCAGTGGATTGACATGAATCTTGTTCGACTGACTAGGTGATCATTTGGGAAACTTCTTCAATAATTTTGCGTTTCTTTCTGTGCTCTGTAATGCATCCTGGCATTTTGAGCTACCACTTTAGTACCATCTTTGATTTTGTTGTGGCTCATATTTTGTGTTGAAGCCCAGTCTGGATCCGTAAAATTGTCGAGATCAGCTGGTTTCCCTAATGGAAGGAAAAAGCAAAATAAAAGCAGCCTCATGAAAAATTATATACAGCTCTTTTTAAAATGAAATGAAGCCTTTAATTGTCAGATCACACACTTGATGATCACGGCAAGTTTCTGCACAACCAGGCTATTAAACGATCCAGTATTTCTTATATATCGCAGTCATTCAAAGGTGGCATGGTGGTGTAGTGGTTAGCATTGTTGCCTCACAGCAAGAAGGTTCTGGGTTCGAGCCCAGTGGCCGATGGGGGCCTTTCTGTGTGGAGTTTGTATGTTCTCCCTGTGTCTGCGTGGGTTTTCTCTGGGTGCTCCGGTTTCCTTCACAGTCCAAAGACATGCAGGTTAGGTTAATTGGTGACTCTAAATTGACTGTAGGTGTGAATGGTTGTTTGTCTCTATGTGTCAGCCCTGTGATGACCTGGCGACTTGTTCAGGGTGTACCCCGCCTCTCGCCCATAGTCAGCTGGGATAGACTCCAGCTTGCCCACGACCCTGCACAGGATAAGCGGTTAAAGATAATGGATGGATGGAATGGATGCAATCATTCATTAATAACTAGTTTGTAGCACTTACCATTGATAAAATGTTCACTGCAGACTTGTGTGGGTTTTGCTTTCTCATTGCTTAAATCAGCCCGGTTTATGTTGGACAGCCATTGACATCTACGCTCCATGGACAACTCTCTTGTTTTTCCTCCTTGATTATTTATAATTGCTGGAATTCTATAGAACTTATAAGTCCCCTTGTCTCGAAGAGAGTTGTGCTTGTGTCCAATTACAGCACAAAGAGTAGGCATAGCGAATAATCAAAAGGAATTCTTGAGTGGAACAACCTCTCGAGCATATCTTCTATAGTAAATGTGCACCATGTGAGTTTGTGTATATCCTCCAACATGGCCAACTTCCGGTTCAAAGCCTCATGCATAATTAGCTATGACGTCATGTGCAAACAAAGAATACAGATGCGAATGGGGAGTCAAACTCTTGCGGTTACCAGAGGACCAGCCCCCCACTGCAACCCTAGCTGTATAGGTGAGAGGCCGGGGGCTATAGAAGCAGAGATCGGTGCCTCCCAATGTGCCTGGTTAGTACTGGGACTGGAGACTGCCTGGGAAGACCAGGTCCTGGCACGGGAGAGACTTTGACTTTTGATTAACTTGCAAAGAGAGAAATGACAGGCTGATAATGGAACAACTGTTTGTACCTGCTAGAACGTTAGCGATAAGAGGAACTTATTTAATGGACAACAAGCTTAAATGTAACTATAAATAGATAAAATGTATAATGTGTCAATCTATATAATAAGCGGCAAAGTTTGTTTGTTTGTCTTGAGCTAATGTCGCCATTTCTCGACAGAATTTCACCAAATTTGGCAAGTAGGTTGGGGGTTGACCCGAAATTTTGTAGATATAAGCAAAATTCATGTACAGGCCCCAGGGAGGTCCCTGGGGGGCACAACATCCACCCACACCCTCCCTCAATGCCTTTCACATTACATTTATCAACACAAACTCTTGAGAGATCTTCACTAAACTTGGCAGGTAGCTACAGGAGATAGCCACAATTTTAACTCAGAAATTCCATATTTGGGCCCCAGGGGGTCCCCGGTGGGCCCCTGGGTGGTGGATGTTTGGATTTTTGTTTGTCTTGGATTAACATCACCATTTCTCAACAGATCTTCACCAAATTTGACATGGAAGTCTGGGGGCAACCCAGAATTTTCAAAACCTGGGCAACACCCAGATAACCTGCAAGTGTGTAATAAGCAAACAGTTGTAATTGTTGGCAATTTGCTGTCGTGAATGAGAAATGAAACACTTTGAAATGAAAGGACGTGCTGTTATTGGAAAAATAGTGTGGTAACTTCGTTACACCATCCTGTCATTGATTATTTTTCTATAACAGCACACTCGTTATGTTTTATTCTTTACATCTCAGACAAGCTATACATTTGTCCATATGCTGCTCTTTGCAACAACAACATATAAATAGTTAATGAGACTGGATTAAGTCGTTTTTCTAGTAAATGGCTGATTATATATGATACATGAGCTGCCTATTTGCATGTATTGTGTACACACGCTGGCAGCTGTTTTATCTGGAAGCTCATGGCTGCTGTTCTCTTGCCAACTGTTGCCAGATAAACTGTGCTCCTGATAAAGCAGTTCTGGTGAACTTAGGTGGGTCTTTCAACTGTAAGTGAAAATGAAAATTGCCACCTCTACTGACTTTGACAGTTTTGAGATTCAAAGGAAGTATGTAAACTAATGTGTGGGAAGGAAGTATGTAAACTTCTTGTGTGGGTTTTTTTTTTTCAGTGTATTGTCATACCAAATGTATATGTGACATGCCTATGGGTTTACTCGTACTCTGAAAGAGCAAGGAAAAAAAGCCGAGAGGTTTGGAAAGCTCGTTGCAAAACCCTGAGTGTCGAACACATGCAAAAAGCTGAAATTTATAGCCATTTAACTGCTCTTTCCTGTGAGGGCTGCTTCACAACTCCAGTCAGAAGAAAAGGAAGAGGCCTTGTGGCTCCTTACTGCACATTTTGTCAAGAATGGAAGGCCACAAAGCAGATTACTGTATCGAGAGCAGCTGAAGCCAGACACAGATTCGTGTGTGTGTGTGTGTGTGTGTGAGTGTGAAGGGGGATGGGGGTGTTGTCTGTTTGGGTGCGGATGAGGAGAGGAAGCCGGTACGGTTGCTCTTTAGTTAGAAGCTGCAGGCGGTAATGTTCCGAGGCAGTTGCTGCACGTGCGCCCTGTGTGGTCATCAGACTTCACTCTGATTGGACACCGGCTGGCCAATGGGAGTGCGCTTCTGCTGAGCCATTCATGAAAAACGGAGTGAGTGAGCAAACAGGATGTGCAGTGAATGTGAAGGCTATCACTTCCCAGCACGCCTTCCTCCACAGGCATTTCATTCAGCTCCTCAAGGTTGGGCTTCCTAGTGTCCACTGCATCACTTCTACTCGTTTCTCATTTCATCTCAGACTTCGAAGCCCACACCGCTTCGTCTTCTCTCTCTCTCTCTCTCTCTCTCTCCCTGTCTGCTAAGTCCATTTTTTTTGACACGCGTGACATCACTTCCAGCTGACAAATTAATCAAATTTGCAAATTAAAGCAGTTTTGAACTACAGGAATGACTCCCGCCCTCTGTTTTTCTCTCTCTGTGTGCCTGTCTCTCTACTTCCTGACGCAGATGAACATAATTTAATCGTTTTTGGGGTCACATTTCCTTTTTGCTAGGCTGAATGCAGGCATTTGTTTGCCTCTGAAAACACGGGGGGAGCAAGTCAAGCATCTGGCTCACATCTTGTAAAATTGGTCAGTGCAGTGCAGTGAGGTTTTAATAACCACCAGCATAAGGTGCTTCAAGGAAACACATTAAAAGTGAATGCGTGTTGTGCCTGAATGCATTTGCTGTTTGCCTCTTGGGGTTTGTGGCTTTTTTTTTTTTTCCCTCATGTGTTTAAGACAGACACCACCCACACAGAAGCAAGGAATGTCGGCTTGCTATTCAATCTTTTTTCTCCAGACTGTGTGGGATTCTTTACAGAAAAGTGTTTTATTATATGACAGTATATTATTCTAGTCAGACGTTATGTAATCGTTACAATAGTGTAGCTTTGTAAAGATTATTAATATGAATATATGTTCTTTTATATACAGCATACACCAGTCTCATGTAGGATTTGCATGTCATTTCTGTTATCTGTCATGTTTAAGCACTACTTTAAGATGTTGATATAATACTCAAAGAAAGAAAGAAATGTACTCTTTTTTTAAGACAAAATTTTGTTGAGTGGAAGTACACAGTATCCAAACACACATCAATGTGGGGGGAAAAAATGTATCTCTGAAAATATAACATTCTTATACTCCGGCGCTGTTGAATGCTAAATTCTGATTGGTCAAAAGGTGTTGATTTTTTTTTCGAACAGCAGGTGCATGGTTTATATTAAATGCTCCTTCTCACCATTTATATTTAACAGTTATTCCAAGAAATCAAGTCGTACATGAGCTGATAGCTGACGAGGTGCATAGCACCGAGTAGGCTATAAGCCATGTACAACGAGATTGAGTGGAATAACTGTTTTATTCTATTCACATTCACTGGATTTTGAGAAACAGAACATTTTTATTTTTTGCAAATTCAATAAATAAAAACTTTATACAAAATGTCCCCTCCTTGAATCGCCACCTTAACATGGTGGAGGGGTTTGAGTGCCTCAGGGATTCTATGAGCTATGTTGTCAGGGCATTTGCCCCTGGTAGGGTCTCCCAAGGCAAACAGGTCCTAGATGAGAGGTCAGACAAAGAGCGGTTCAGAATGCCCCTTATTAAATGAAAAACAGGTATCTGAGTACCCTCACCCGGACCAGGGATACCGGGGTCCCACCCTGGAGCCAGGCCTGGGGGAAGGGCTCGTCGACAAACACCTAGTGGCCAGGCCCCACCTGAATGAGCAACACAGAACCACTCTCCTGTGGACCCACCACCTGCAGGAGGTGCCGTAAGGGTCCAATGCACTATGGATTGGGTGGCAGCCAAAGGCGGAGGCCCTGGCATACTGATCCCTGGCTGACAAAACTGGCTTTTGGGACATGGAATGTCACCTCTCTGGTGGGAAAGGAGCCTGAGCTGTTGTGTGAGGTTGAGCGGTACTGATTAGATATACTTGGGCTCACCTCAACGCATAGCTTGGGCTCTGGAACCAATTTCCTGGAGAGGGGTTGGACTCTCTTCTATGCTGGAGTTGCCAAGGGTGAGCAGTGCTGGGCAGGGGTGGGGCTATTGGTAGCCCCCCAGTTCGGCATGCTAACATCGGAGTTCTCCCCAGTGAATGAGAGGGTCATTTCCCTATGCCTTCAGGTTGGGGAACAGTCTCTGACTGTCATTTGTGCCTATGCACTGAATGGTAGTTCAGAGTACCCGGCCTTCTTGGAGTCCTTGAGTGGGGTGCTAGACAGTGCACCACGAGGAGACTCCATTGTTTTACTGGGGGACTTCAATGCTCACATGGGCAATGACAGTGAGACCTGGAAGGGGGTGATTGGGAGGAACGGCCTGCCCGATCTGAACCTGAGCGGTGTTCAGTTGTTGGACTTCTGTGCCATGCACGGTTTGGCCATAATGAACACCATGTTCAAGCATAAGGGTGCCCATAAGTGCACGTGGCACGAGGACACCCTAGGCCGTAGATCAATGATTGACTTTGTAGTTGTTTCATCTGATCTATGACCACATGTCTTGGACACTCGGGTGAAGAGAGGAGCAGAGCTGTCAACTGATCACTACCTGGTGGCGAGCTGGATCAGATGGCGGGGGAGGAGGCCGGACAGACCTGGTAGACCCAAACGTGTAGTGAAGGTATGGGAATGTCTGGCGGAGGCTCCCGTCTGTCAGATCTTCAACTGCCACATCCAGCAGAGCTTCAACTGCATACCGGGGGAGGATGGGGACATTGAGTCTGAGTGGACCATGTTCCACACCTCCATTGCTGAGGCGGCCATGCAGAGTTGTGGCTGCAAGGTTGTTGGTGTCTGTCGTGGCGGTAATCCCCGAACCCAGTGGTGGACACCTGTGGTGATGGATTTTATGTAGGAATTTTTTTCCTTTTAGATACACTTTTGCAAACTACATCCATTAATGAATAAATAATAAATAAAATAAATGGCTTTTTTAGAGTTATGTAATTGTCAGTCCTGCGTGCTGTGGCACATACACCTGAAGGTGCGCCCTGGGCTCTGCGCGTGTCAAGCGGATTCCAGCACGCGCGCTGTTAACGACGCGCACCTGAACTTAATTAAGGAGCTATATGTGCACCTATTTAAGGACTGTGCTGATGCATGATCAGTACGAAGTATTACGCAACATCAGTATGCATTATGGAGCCTTTCTACCCTTGTTCTGATTTTCTGGTTTCTTGATTGCTGTTCCTGTTTCTTGTTCCTGTTCTCACTCTGTCGTTGATATCCTGTTGGTGCTTCACCCGACCCTTTGCATGTGTCACATTTTGGATTTAGCCTGCTGATTTGGACTGTTTGCCTTTGTGTGGTTTTCACTGTAAATAAACATCACTTCTGCATATACATCCGCCTGCCTCATTCCTGACAGAATACTTCTCCAACAATGGATGCAGTGGAAGTAATACAGTTTGCCATACCTCGCATCTACCAGGTTCCTGTATCTCAGCCCCTCGCCTCGTATTTCCGGCAGTGTTTTGTAATGGGCCTCCCGGCAATGTACTATGGAATATATCACCCTAGGGGATTCAGCCCACAGTGTAACCTATTCTATGAGGCCTTCGAAGAACCCAAGCCACCAGAACCAATCTGGGTGAGCCTCCTGCTCACGTTGACAGCTGGACAGGCTCGCCGATGGGTGGAGTACCTCATCCGAGTCGAGCACCCGTGCCTTCGGCACTCACAGACGTTCTTATCCATGCTCCAGTTTATTTTTGAATCTTTGGAAAAGGAGGAATCTCATGAATTTTTTTTTTGGGGGGGGTCATCACACTGATGGCCAACGCAGCGGCAGCAGAGGAGGCCATCGCTCCAGAGCTCCCGCCAGTGGCTGATGCAGTGGAGGAGGCCGCCAGTGGCTGATGCAGTGGAGGAGGCCATCGCTCCAGAGCTCCCTCCAGAGGCCGATGCAGAGACAGCAGAGGAGACTGTTGTTCCTGATCCCCTCCTAGAAGCTGTCTTTCCAGAGCTGGTTTCTCAGCCAGAGCCAGCACTTGAATCAATGCCTGAACCAGAGCCAGCTCCAGTGCCAGTGTCAGAGCCGATGCCAGCTCCAGCATCAGAGCCAGAGTCTGTTCCAGTGCCAGAGCCGGCACCAGCATCTGTTCCAGTGCCAGAGCCAATACCAGCATCTGTTCCAGAGCCAGCGTCAGCTCCAGAACTAGTGCCAGAGTCAGAGTCGGCTCCAATGCCAGAGCCAGCATCAGAGCCTGCACCAGTGTCTAAACCAGAACCCATGCCAGCACCAGTATTGGAGTCAGCTCCAGTGCCAGAGCCAGTGTCAGAGCCTGCGACAGTGTCTACTCCAGAGCCAGTTCCCATGTCAGCTAGAGCATCAGAGCCTACACCAGAGTCAGAGCCTGCACCAGCTCCAGTGCCTATGCCAGAGTCAAGGCCAGTGCCAGAACCTGAGCCTGTTCCAGAACCTGTGTTAGAGGACGACGGAGCGACCTCTGCCTCAGCTGGTTATGAAGGCGGCGGCATCCTGCCACCACCCAGCTATGAAGGCATCATCATTCCTCCACTGCCCAGCCATGAAGACGTCATCGTTGTACTGCTGCCCAGCTATGAAGGCGTCGTCATTTCTCCTACATCCAGCTATGAAGACGTTGTCATCTTGCTGCCGCCTGGCCATGAAGATGTCGTCATCGTCCCACCGCCAGATCCTAACCAGGACCGAAGCAATGCACTGACAGAACTCAAGCCCATACCTGAGTACAGTTCTGAGTCCAAGTCAAGTCCAGGGGCCAAGTCATCTCCAGAGCTTGAGTCCTCTACTGAGCCCAAGTACAGCCTTGAGCCCAAGTCATCCCCAGAGCTTGAGTCCAGTCCCAAGCTCAAGTCAAGTCCAGGGCTTGAGCACACTTCCAGCCCTGAGTCCAAGCCAGTTCCAGAGCTCCAGCCTGAGTCATCTCCTGAGCTGGAGCCAGAGTCCAGCCTAAAGCTCAAGTCATCTCCAGAGCTTGAATCCAGTGTGAAGCTTGAGTCCACTGTAAGTCCTGGATCCAAGCCAAGTCTGGGGTCCAAGTCAAGTCCAGAGTCTCAGCATGTTTCCTGCACAGAGCCCAAGTCATTTCCAGAGCCCGTGTCCAATCCAGAGTTTGAGTCATCTCCACAGCTCAAGCCCAAGTCCAGTACAGAGCTCAACCCCAAATCTAGTTCTGAACCTGAGTCATCTCCAAATCAAATCAAATCAAGTTTATTTGTACAGCGCTTTTAACAATAAACATTGTCGCAAAGCAGCTTTACAGAATTTGAACGACTTAAAACATGAGCTAATTTTATCCCTAATCTATCCCCAATGAGCAAGCCTGTGGCGACGGTGGCAAGGAAAAACTCCCTCAGACGACATGAGGAAGAAACCTCGAGAGGAACCAGACTCAAAAGGGAACCCATCCTCATTTGGGCAACAACAGACAGCCTGACTATAATATTAACAGTTTTAACAGGTATAACCCTCAACTGTCCTCATGGGGCCGTCCTTCACAGGAGTGGGGCGATAAAACTCCGACCAGACACAGGGCACCAGGATGGATCAAGCAGGTCCGAGGGGCAGAAGAGGCCAGCATCTCAATCCCAGGATCAACATGTAACTCAGAGGGACAGAGGGGGGGGGGGGGGGGGGGGGGGGGGGGGGAGAGAGAGAAAGAAAACATGTTGTTAGGTATGCCCTAAAAATGACAAGTATTAAATCTGTGTGGTAGGCTCGCAGAGACGAGAGTCTTTACATCAGGCATGACACACAATGGCATGTTAATATGGTAAAAAAAAATATATCATGACCTGCTCTGGCTGGATGCTTGATTGGGTGATGGGAGCACACTCCTCACCAATGATGAGATGCAGATGGGACCCTTAGGGCTGGCCAAGACAATTCAGTTACATTTCACCGGGTCTGGGACATGCGACAGAATGTCTGACGGCCGATTCCCTGCAGGCTACGATAGCCAGTCGAGGTCCACACCGTCTCCACCAAAAGATTTCCTGTTGACTCCATGTAACTCAGAGGGACAGATTTGGAGTGGGGGGGGAGAGAAAGAAAACACAGGTGGTTAGGTATGCCCGATGTCACCTGAATAAGTAGGAACAGTATACATATTGCACCGAGTACAAGCAGGGACTCCGGCAACTAACTATGACAGCATAACTAAAAGGAGAGAGCCAGAAGGTAACACAGGCATGAGGGAGCCCCGGGACATAAAGCAGCCAGCCACTGCACCGTCAACAAACTCGAGTGAGCAAGCGAGTGGGGACTGACAGCATCCATACATCCCAGTTTACCAAAACACTCTATGTCTGAGGACCCTCCAGATCTACTCCTTTACCTCATAAACATCATTAATAAAAGGCTTGACTAAACAGATATGTTTTCAGCCTAGACTTAAATGCTGAGACTGTGTCTGATTCCCGAACATTACTTGGAAGGCTGTTCCATAACAGTGGGGCTTTGTAAGAAAAGGCTCTGCCCCCTGATGTAGCCTTCACTATACGAGGTACCAGCAGATAGCCTGCACCTTTTGATCTAAGTAGGCGTGGCGGGTCATAGAGGAGCAGAAGTTCACTCAGGTACTGTGGTGCGAGACCATTTAGTGCTTTAAAGGTCAATAGTAGTATTTTATAATCAATACGAAATTTGATTGGGAGCCAATGCAGTGTGGATAAGACAGGCGTGATGTGGTCATATTTTCTTGTTCTAGTAAGGACTCTTGCTGCGGCATTTTGAACTAACTGGAGCTTGTTTATGCACTTATTGGAACATCCAGACAGTAAGGCATTACAATAATCCAACCTGGAGGTAACGAAAGCATGGACTAGTTTTTCTGCATCATGCAATGACATTAAATTTCTTATCTTTGCAATATTTCTGAGATGAAAGAAAGCTATCCGGGTGATGTTATCAATGTGAGTTTCGAATGAAAGACTGGGGTCAATAATCACTCCGAGGTCTTTTACTGCTGCACGTGAAGAAACAGAAAGGCCATCCAGAGTTACTGTGTAATCAGAAAACTTACTTCTAGCTGTATGTGGTCCTAGCACAAGTACTTCAGTCTTGTCAGAGTTAAGCAGAAGGAAATTTATAAGCATCCAGTGTCTAATGTCCTTCACACATTCCTCAATTCTATTAAGCTGGTGTCTCTCATCAGGTTTTGCAGAGACATACAACTGTGTGTCATCAGCATAACAGTGGAAACTAATACAATGTTTACGAATAATATCGCCCAGAGGTAACATATATAGAGAAAAAAGCAGTGGACCCAAGACAGAACCTTGTGGAACACCAAACTTTACCTCGGTACGTCTAGAAATATCACCATTTATATCAACATACTGATAACGATCAGTTAGATAAGACCTGAGCCAGGAGAGGGCCATTCCCTTAACTCCCACAACATTTTCTAGTCTATCCAGAAGAATGGAATGATCAATGGTATCAAATGCTGCACTAAGGTCAAGCAACACAAGTAGCGAGACACAGCCCTGATCAGACGCCAACAGTAGGTCGTTTACTACTTTAACCAGTGCTGTCTCTGTGCTATGATGAGGTCTAAATCCTGACTGATACATTTCATGGATGTTATTCCTATGTAAATATGAGCATAACTGCTGTGCCACAGCTTTTTCAAGGATCTTGGAGATAAAGGGGAGGTTTGATATTGGCCGATAATTGGACAGCTGACAGGGATCAAGGTCAGGTTTTTTAATCAGGGGTTTGATAACTGCTAGTTTAAAGGATTTGGGTACATAGCCAATCATAAGAGAAGAATTTATTATTTTTAGAAGCGGTTCAATTACTCCAGGCATTATCTGTTTGAATAGATGTGTCGGTAAGGGATCTAGTACGCAAGTTGAGGCTTTTGATGTAGAGATTAATGAAAGTAATTCAGTTTCTTTTAGGGGAGTAAAACATTCTAACTGATGATCTGATACAGTTATATTGTTAACTACGAGGTCACTTTCATTGTCTAACCTTAAATTAGTAGTTTGAATTTTTTGTCGGATATTCTCAATTTTGTCATTAAAAAAATTCATGAAGTCGTTGCTACTCCATACTGCAGGTGTGCATGTGTCTATAGTGGACTTATTCCTGGTTAATTTTGCTACAGTATTAAATAGGAATCTAGGATTATTTTTGTTATCTTCTATTAGGGAGGAGAGATATGTTGATCTCGCAGCACTAAGAGCTTTTCTATACTTCAGGAAGCTCTCCTTCCACGCCAATTTGAACACTACCAATTTTGTTTGACGCCATTTACGTTCCAATTTTCGAGTGGTCTGTTTTAAAGTGCGAGTGTCATCATTATACCAGGGTGCTAATTTTTTGTCTCTGACCATTTTCCTTTTTAGAGGAGCTACATTATCTAAAGTATGGCGGAATGTTGACTCTAAGCATTCAGTTGCCTGATCGAGTTCTGCAGGGGCTGACAGTGACCCAATCAAAGTTGACAGCTCTGGGAGATCATTTATAAAGCTCTGTGCAGTAGTTGACGTGAAAGTACGTTTAATACAGTAGCGTGGTGAGGTGCATATATTATTACTCAGACATATTTTGAATGAGATGAGACAATGATCTGAGATAACTTCAGACTGTGGAAGTATGACTATATTGTCTACGTTTAATCTGAATGTTAGTATTAGATCAAGGGTGTGACCACCATTATGGGTCGGTCCTATGACATTCTGCTTAATCCCGACTGAATCTAAGATGGACACAAACGCTGTTTTTAAAGGGTCTTCTGGGTTATCAAAGTGAATATTAAAATCTCCGACAACTAAAGCTTTGTCTAAGGAAATAACCAAATCTGAGATAAAATCTGCAAATTCAGAAAGAAACTCAGAATATGGCCCCGGGGGCCTGTAAATAATAAGTAATGGAATTAACTGGGTAGACTTATTTTTCGAGGCTACATACATTATATGAGTATGAAGAACTTCAAATGTATTAAATTTATAACCAGGTTTGTGTGTTACACCTAGATAATCGTTATAAATAACCGCGACGCCTCCTCCTCTGCCAGTTAGACGAGGCTGGTGTATATAACTGTATCCAGGAGGACTCGCTTCATTTAATGCTATATATTCATTTGGCTTAATCCATGTTTCAGTTAAACACAGTACATTAAACTCCTGATCAGTAATGAGTTCATTAACCATTAGCGCTTTAGATGTAAGAGATCTAATATTTAATAGCCCCACCTTTAGATCAAAGGTGCTGGCAGCAGCTGTACAGTCAGTCTGATCTAATTTTATATTGATTAGGTTACTGGAACAAACTCTCTGAAAATTTCTACCTTTTTGTTGAGCTCGGGGAACAGACACAGTCTCGATGTAGTGAGCCCTGAGTGACGACTCTGTGCAGCTAGCAGACAGTCGGTTTAGCCTGTTCGTCTGCTCCCTGGCCTTGGCTCTGGATTGTCAGAAATTAACTAGGCCTGTTCTGAGACTATGACCTATGCTGCAGGAAATGAGAGCAGCACCTTCCCGAGTGGGATGGATACCGTCCCGCCCTAACAGGCCAGCAGTGCCCTCAAAATTAGCCCAATTATCTATAAAGCCCACACTGTTTTCAGAGCACCACCTGGACAGCCAGCAGTTCAGCGACCATAACCTGCTGTAAGCTACATCGCCACGCCGCATTGGGATGGGGCCAGAGCATACTACAGCATCGGACATCGCCTTCGCTAATTTAAACACCTCTACAAAGTTACTCTTAGTAACCTCAGACTGACGAAGGCGTATATCATTAGCTCCTGCATGGATAACTATCTTTGAGAACCTGTGCTTGCCTAGGACCCTAAGATTACCTGCTATGTCCGGCGCCCTGGCTCCCGGTATACACCTGACTAAAGCTGCTGGTGCCCCTAAAGGCTGAGCTAATTTCACGTGCCGTATGATAGAGTCCCCTATAACCAGAGCTCTTTCAGGTTTCTCAGTGGGTGCATCACTAAGGAGAGCAAACCTGTTCGACACGTGACGCGGAGAGGAGTGGTGCTCCCGTGGGCGAGCCTCAGCGGTAGCTTTGGCTCTACGCTTATGCCGCCGAGCCGTCACCCATTCGCCCCGCTGTAAGGGCTCTAATGCCGGAGTTGGGGGATTGCTAACTCCACCTAGGGCGTCCAGACTTTCCCTAACAGAAACTACACTGTTCTCACGCTCACTAACCTGCTCTAAAGCCTGGACACGCGCTTCTAGCACTGAAATCTTCTCCGTCAGAGAGCTAACTAATCTGCACTTATCACAAGTAAAGCTAATAGAGCTATCGCTAGTGACGGAGGAAGAATGACTAAACATCCTGCACTCAGCACACTGAACAGGCTGAAGGTGTGCCATGATGAAAAGATTCACGTACCTTAAATGAAGATCTGTTGATATTAAAGCAGATCAGATGTGGATGGCCTCCGCTTGTGGACTTTACACAGGAGGAGAGAAAAAGAAAGCTTCCGGTCTCGGCGTTCTTCCGAAAAAAGAAAGAGAAAAAACCGGAAAAAAAACCGGAAAAAGGAAAGCGAAAGTGAAAAGTACAAAAATGAAAGCGACAGAGCTCAAGCCCAAGCCATCTCCCAAGCCCGAAACCAGTGCAAGTCAGGAGTCCAAGTTTTGTCCTCAGCCTGAACCCGAGCCCCCACCAGAGCCAAGTAAGATGGAGGGTTCTGTCAGTCCTGCGTGCTGTGGTGAGAGCACCTGAAGGCACGCCCTGGGCTGCGCGTGCATCGAGCGGACTCCAGCACACGCACCATTCACGACATGCACCTTAAGGAGCTACAGTATATGTGCACCTATTTTAGGACTGTGTTGATACATGATCAGTGTGAAGTATTATGCTACATCAGTATGCATTATGGACCCTTTCTACCCTTGTTTCTGATTTCCTGGTTTCTTGATTGTTGTTCCTGTTTCTTGTTCCCTTTCTCGCTCTGTCGTTGATATCCTGTTTGCGCTTCACCCGACCCTTTGCATGTTTCACGCTTTGGATTTTGCCTGCCAATTTGGACTGTTTGCCTTTGTATGGTTTTCACTGTAAATAAACATCACTTCTGCATATACAGCCACCTTCCATCTTACCTGACAGTAATACTATATTTTCTCATTATCGATGTATTATGTAAAATTCTGGTATTGATAATAATGTCATGATTAATATAATATGAATAAATTGAATTTGATCCCATAGTATCACATTCATTCTGTACCCCACATCTTCACCCATGGCATTTCTCAAGACCTGGACAGTTTCAGATCACAATTATTCCCACAATCACACATAACTCTTACCTGAGACCAGATCCTTATTACTGTACATCCTCATCTTTTTTTGTTCTTTATTAAGACTTTTTTTTGCACAACTTCTGAAGCATGAAAAAGTTGTATGCTTCTTGCAGGCATGACCTAGCTGTTCCTTTTAGCTTCATAACGAAGGTAAGTGGGCAGAGCTCTATGGGAGAAGATGCAGAAAGATGAGCAAATGCATTGTTCTGAGGAGATGAACTAGTGTCTCATGGTGGCCAATGTGACCTCATGCCCATCCCACAATACAGTGCTTGGACCCCTGCCTCCACAGCCCATGCTTCTGCCATCAGCAAACAGGTGGATACTAACCATTCCTCTATGCTCGTGTCAGTGTACAGCACCACTAATGAGCACTGGAGCTGACAGGGCAAGGGCAACGTCCCTCTAAGACAACCAGCTTCTTGTTCTCAAAGATACAAAATGGGAGTTTAGGGGTGTGTTGGTTTTGCAGAGACAATTGCATGGGCCATAGCAATTAGTCCACTGTATCTATCAATTCATGTATCTGTAATGATTATCAGTAAAATGATCTATTCTTTGGGTTGGAAGTAGGCACTGAGTAACCCTCCACACATTGACAATGTGCTTCTCCAACCATGAATTGCCTGACCCCTGTCTATTATTCTTGGAATTGTTGAAGGAGGCTGTGCTATCAAAATAAATTTGGTCAGTAGATTGATTAAAAAAGGATGGGGGGTGGCATAAAAAAAGGCCATGCTTGATCACACTTGGGAAGCCTGGGCTGCCATAGTTAATTTGCAGCATCTCTTCTCAACCCTGGGACATAATTAGTGGTGGTGGGCATATGGAGCTGATTATTATGTAACTATAAGGAACCCCCTGGGAAACAATGCAGCAAAATGGGACTCATTATGCTCTTGCTTTCAAATGAGAAATTGGGAAACGAACCACTTACAAGTTGCATATATTTTACATACATTTGTTTAGATAGACATGAAAGAACGAATCAGCAGAGAAGATGGTCTGCTGAAATGTTTCAAAGGCCCACATTGTTGGCTTGTTTCATGCAAAACTGGCTTTACGCTTCCCTTGTGTTTTTTACATGTTTTCAGCTAATGGGGATAATACATTACGACAGGTAATATAGTAATATTTAAGATAAAATATAATAGCAGTATAGCCATTTTAGATCATTTATTACAAATGAGTCATGAGTCCATGTGGACCTGTGAGAGCTTGGAGAAAGTAACATCTTCCTGCTGCGATGATTTATACACTTGGCAGAAAGAGATGAGCTGGAGTTGGATAACCCTCCTAGCTATATCCTTAGTGAAGGCTCAGCTTAGTATTCGACTACTCCTGCCATTATGAACTTACGTAAGGACTGGTGATTTGGATCTTTTTCAAATTCACTTATGATGCTGAGCTAGTTGTACTGAGGAGTATATTAGCTGGTTTGGCTAATTAGTATTCTAATCTTAGGTAATGATTGACATCTTGGGTGCGACTTGATTGAAAAAGGACATATACAGCCCATTCTATAATTGCGGGCACATTTCAAGCGTCAACTCTATTTGTAATTGTCAACTCTGTGTATCCTTCAACTGGGCAATCCATGAACAGAATTGATAATAAGAGAGTTGACATTTTCCACCATTTTGTAGTCTTAACTCCACATCCTAACCTCAAACTAGCTACCGCATGGTATGTATAAAAACAGAATTTTATGGATTTTAATCATATTACTGTATTTTTTTAAATGAGTGAGAGATTCACTGCAATATCACAAAAACAGATTTGACAAATAATTAATCTACTGTTGGTGTAAAATCCTCAACATTTTGTTCAAATTAATGAGAGAAGAAACATAATATACCTCGCTGCCTTTCTGAAGTTTCCTGCCAGAGGAAGTGACATCTCTCAGTGCAGGTGTCATGCGTATTATTTAAAGTCTTTGTGGATTTTATGTGGTTTTATAACAGAGTTAACAGAGTTGACAAGAACATTGGGATGGATAAAAAATTATATTTTTTATGACTGAAATTTCACATAATACACAAAATAGACTTTCTATCCAACTGATTTTATAACAGTTAATAGAATAAGCCCCAAAAAACAGATTGTTGGACTTAATCACTTCGTGTTTATTCAAGTTGAATGTATGAATCAGGAGTCGAAGACGGCCAATAATGTGGGGGTGGGAGTCATTTAGTTAATGTTTTATGGATAAATTAGGTCTAAAATGTATATCAAGCATTGCTATTGGTGAAAGTTTGTCATAATTTGCATAATTGTTCAAAACTGCTTCAATAAAGATTTCTTTTGTGAAAAATAACAAAAGGTTTATCTCGGAGATGTGAAATGTACCTGAATTCTCAAATGACCCATATATGTAAATGTCAGTGTTGAAATTTGTCGTAATTTCTTCACAACTAAGTAAATGTAATTTTACTGAGTATTAAGTAAGAAATACAGTATAACACAACAGGGCATGCTGTTATAGGAAATGAATCAATGGCAGAGTGGTGTAATGTGGCCCAAGGTAAAGCAGAGCTATTGCTACAACCCTGGAGTTGATTATTTTCCTATAACTGGTTTCACAACCTGAAACCAGAAGCATTTTATTCTTCTTATATACAGCAATTTACCAATTATTACAATTTCTAGTTTATTAATGAGCAGCTTGTGGTATTTTTATGCATTTATAGTTACATTTAATGGCATATAATGTCCACAAAACAAGTTAGTTCCTGTTATCAGTTACATTAGCAGCTATGTATTATTAAGACAAAAAAAAAAACAGCTTATCATGTTACCAAGAAACTTGAAAGCACAAAGTCCTCTGTCCTGAAGACTTTCCTATGGAGGAAAACCTACTGATTATTATAAAGCACTGAAACTTGCTACACCTTCCATAAATATTAAATATACTTACAGAAAGCTTTATGATATCAAAAAGTATTTAATCCATATTCACTGGATATGAGCAATCGCACACTCTGATTGGCTACTCTACTACTAAGATATCAGCTCATATACCGTGAGTAGAGAAAAACAAAATGGCAGAGTGTGTTGCAGAACCAACTGAGGACAAAATAAAAACTCTACTCGAAAGCAAAACCCCCAAAATTATCAAGTATTTAAAAGAAACAGAAATAGCTAAAAGAATATAGTCCCATTCACCCCCCCCCCCCCAATCTCCTGTTCCACACTCCAGCCCAGTGGTTGGTTTGCCAACTGCCAAAAAACCCTAAAGAAATAGAAGTAAACCCAAAAAATTACAAATAAAAACCCCAAGAAAATATAGAATAAAAGTATTTGATTGTAAGAATGTACCTTTTTTATTTTTCAAAATTATTATTGCATTTTTTACTAATTGCTCTGTCATTTCACTGGTTTGTTTACATTCTAAGCAGAAATTATTTTTGTCAGACGTTTGGTATAAGGTTTTTATTTATCGAATTTGCAAAAAAATTAAAATGCTCTGTTTCTCAAAATCCAGTGAATGTGGATAGAATACAACAGTTATTCCACTCAATCTCATCGTACATGGCTTATTGCTGGGTTTCAGTCACGGTTTTGCCGGAAATAGCTGATGGTCTAAACGGCTGCCGTAGTGCAAACAACTAGCGATAACTTATCAGAGTATACTCGTAATCCAGAAGCCACTGCTGGCTTTAGATATATTCAGAAGATTGCTATGTGCAATGGAATCGACCCCTACAGTCTGGGAAAGAAGGATGTGTCATACAGTTTCGAAAAGTACCCTTCAGTCGAGTTCCACGACATCTCGAACTATCTGGTGTTGCAGACGTCCTTCTACACCGCAAACCAGATGAAAGTGTGGAAGAGTATGGAGACTTACAACTTTTTTTTTATGTGGCTGGGTAAAGGACCTCGGTATCAAGTCGCTGCTGAATGAATCCTGTATTGTTTTTGCCCGTGTAATTATGTTTTTTTAAGCTCTTCATTTGCGTCTTTACAATGAAGCGCTGCAAGTTGAAGTGTAAACAAACAACAGTTGGCTTGATTCTCACTTGTGTTGGCTCTTATCTCTCAGCTAAATCATTCACAAAGATCATCAGAAACCCCTTTAAAGACCTGGATCTTAGTTAAACAAGACGGAGAAGTGATCACGGTGCATTGTAACTGTATGGCTGGGTAAGAATTTTGTCGCGACCTTCATGCATATGGACTTTGTGAGGAGTGAGGAGGAAAGAAACAGCTGGAGACTTTAGCGCTTCGTGACTAAAAAATGTACCGTAAAATAATGACATATAGCAAGAAAAGTACTTGGAAAATACTAAGGACATAGCTGAGAGGGAGATACAAACCTTTCACCAAGTGATCACTGCAAACTCAAGCATGCTTCAACTTGGCTCCCTTCGATTTCAGTCAGAGGTACACAAGCCACCTTTCTCGACATCTTTTTGTGAAATCCTGTGTTCGTTCACCCTTTTTTATTAGTTCACGGGGAACCCTGAAGAAACTTTTATCAGTTTCACAGGTTGATCAATTCGAACAACCTAAAACAACGCAAGTGTAAGGCATTTTTCATGCAAGCAATGCACCGTCTCCGTACAAACCCTTTGTTAACTGAGCTTTGGTAGACTACCAGCTAAAGTTTTGAATAACTAATGAGGCGGATGTGATGTCACGTGAAACCCAGTAATAGCCAACTTGGTACTATGCACCTTGTCAGCTATCAGCTCATGGACGACTCGATTTCGTGGAATAACTGATAAATATTTTTTTTTTGTTAAAACCATTAATGACTAGCCTGAAATTATGTCAAACATTTGATAGGCTATACAAGTCTATAATTCAGTAATTTGTTATAATAGAAATGATCATATATTGGAATGAGACTAATAATATAAACCTGTGATTTGAATTACAGTTACAGAAAGGTGACAATCAGACTCGAGAATTCAACAGCACTCTGGTATAAGAAGGTTTGAAAAAAAATACACTCCCGTATACCTATGTCCTAAAATTCTAGCATTCTGGAGGAAGCATTGTGAAAGTAGATGAAGATTTCCACTCAGTAACAAGATCATATATGAATCTTCCTTTTTAATAAATCTCAAGAACCTACTCACCTCTTCACGATCAAACAACAAACCTTTACACACTATGTGTGCTTTTCTTCTTAAATTGATTATCAATACACCTGGCATCTGTGGGTTTGGGCTTAACATTTAAAGACATGATTTATCAATTTGAATTACACTTCATCTGTGTCATTCCAGTGATATTTCTAATTAAAAAATAATCAATGTTCCTCACAGCCATAGGCTCTTTCGTGAGATGCTTAAATGTCTCCTGCTGAGGAAATAATGCGATTTAATCAATTCCTGCCAATGTGATAATTAATTAAGACTCGGGTTTGTGTCTGCCATAGAACAATGTGGTCATGGCTCTGGTTCAATGAGCTCTGCTGCCTCATTACAGGCTCAATGTGCCAAATCTGTAACAGTCCCCCCCCCCGTCTGTAATGCTGCGCTCTGCAAGATGGCACTTTGATGGCATGTACAAAAAGGTCATTTAACATGAGAGCGTTTTGTTCGAGACTTGTGAAACTGTGCAAGGCCTCACGCATTGAGTGAAGAGCAAACAATGAGGTGATTCATAAACTATTTATACCTGCATATTTTTAACATGTTGTGTCATCATCTTCAAAAATATATTGTTCTTTCTCTTGTGTTGTCACCTTTTTATTTCAGCAGCATGATCATTGTTTTTTAAAGAATTGTTTCCTGAGACTATTGTTGAGACACTTAGAAATAAAATTAGGATTTTGCTGGTTTTGCGTGTGAGTGTATTGTCAAGACAAAAATGTTCCGACTATGTAAGCAAGTGCTTTTTATAAATGCTATGATTTATTTTTCCAAAAATAAGAGCATGAAATAATTTATTTGTGGTTGTTGAGGTTAATATTAGGGTCAGCTTTAGTATTTGGTGTCAAACATTCTTAATATGGTGGCACGGTGGTGTAGTGGTTAGCGCTGTCACCTCAGAACAAGAAGGTCCGGGTTCGAGCCCCATGGCCGGCGAGGGCCTTTCTGTGCTGAGTTTGCATGTTCTCCGTATGGGTTTCCTCCAGGTGCTCCGGTTTCCCCCACAGTCCAAAGACATGCAGGTTAGGTTAACTGGTGACTCTAAATTGACCGTAGGTGTGAATGTGAGTGTGAATGGTTGTCTGTGTCTATGTGTCAGCCCTGTGATGACCTGGCGACTTGCCAGGGTGTACCCCGCCTTTCACCCGTAGTCAGCTGGGATAGGCTCCAGCTTGCCTGTGACCCTGTAGAGCAGGATAAAGCAGCTAGAGATAATGAGACATTCTTAATATATCAAGGTAGTTACACACAACAAACAATACACACTCACTGGCCACTTTATTAGGAACACCCATCCAACTGCAACTGTTTTATGCAGTTATCTAATCAGCCAATCCCTTGACAGCAGCACAATGCATAAAATCATGCAGATGCAAATCAAGAACTTCAATTAATGTTCACTTTAAACATCAGAATGGGAAAATTTGTGATCTCAAAGTGTGACTTTCTTTCACTGTGGCATGGGTGCTGGTTTGAGCCAGATGGACTGGTTTGAGTATTTCAGAAACTGCTGATCTCCTGGGGTTTTCACACACAACAGTCTCTAGAGTTTACACAGAATGGTGTGAAAAACAAAAAACAAACATTGAGTGAGTGACAGTTCTGTGGGTGGAGACGCCTTGCTCATAAAAGAGGTCAGAGGAAAATGGCCAGATTGGTTTGAGCTGCCAGGAAGGATATAGTAACTCATAGCAACTCTTTACAACCATGGTGAGCAGAAAAGCATCTCATCATGCAACAGCAGAAGACCACATTGGGTTCCACTCCTGCCAGCCTAGAACAGGAATCTTAGAATCAAGAACAAATTCCTATTAAAGTCAGGGCTTTGAACCAGAATTTTTTTTCCTATTGGTTCGTTCCGAACAGAAACGGAATTTTAACGTTTCTGGTTTTGGGTTCCACCATTAAATAGACGTTCCCGAACCGGTTAGAACAAAAAAATTTCGTTCCCGGAACGGTTAATTACGTTCCCTGTCAGCTGTTTAACAAATGGCTATAAAATTATGTCTCTGTCTCATCCAGCTTAAGCCAAATGTAGGCTAATTCTATTACAACCTTCATTAAATAAGACAAGAAATAATTCAAAACAATTATTATTTCAAATGTTGGCGATTTGGATTCTCAGTATGTCTTCCCATCTACACAAACAGAAAAAGTGCCAAAAATGAAAGATAATTCGTTTAGTGTGTTACCAAAGGCTAGTCAGGCCCTATGCATTGATAGGCTAACAGAGGTTAATGTCATTTAATGCTCGCGAGCCTCTCATTAACGTGGACAGATATATTGATATCGTGTTTGAAATTGACATTTTTGAATAACGATAGACTGCAATATTTACCTCTTATTTAAGATGTGGAGACATGATAGTTGTCCACCCTCCCACTCTCTACATTCAGTCAGCAAACATCACACAGGAAGTGAACCCCAGCGGGTCATAGAAACTTGCGCAGGAGAAGAATGACTTTATTTGTAGGCTACGGAAACTTTGAGGAACGAAATAAAAACCAGTATTAACCGGTTACCATTATTTTTAATAAGCGTTTCTGTTCCGAAACATAAAAATAATAAAGTTTCTGGTTTCGTTTCTGTTCCATGTGAAATAGAAAAAGTTCCCGGTTTTCGTTTTCATTCCTTGAACTGGTTCAAAGCCCTGATTAAAGTGGCTGGTGAGCGTATATTTCATATGTTTATATCATAACACTATTGAATTCTCCATTCTGATTGGATCAGAAGGTCAGAAGGTATTGATTCATTTACCATAGCCGCATCTCTGATGGTAGTGCCGTCTCTAATTCAAATCACAGGTTTATATAAACATCTTATTGTTTCTATAGTAACAGCTCATTTATAGAGACATGTATAGTGTATGCTCACCTAAACTAAGTGTACTAATAATTGGATTAAAAGTTGTGTTGGTATTCACCAAAGAAATATATGTAATCATTGACATGGTGACATGTTCTGTCAGGAGACTTTATTTAAGACTTTATTTTATTATTTTTGGAACAAGTCTCCAGTGTTAGTGCTTTTTGACATGGGAGTGTACATTTTGCGGTTCCTCTGTAACATGACAAGCTGCATTATTTTGTCTAGTTAACTTCAAAAGGGAGAAGAAAGCAAGGTTGGTGAGGGTATGACTGTTTATAGCTGCTAAAACGTAAGAACTAACTTGTGTCATGGACATTGCACAACATTAGATGTCTCATTATCTCATTATCTCCAGCCGCTTTATCCTTCTACAGGGTCGCAGGCAAGCTGGAGCCTATCCCAGCTAACTACGGGCGAAAGGCGGGGTACACCCTGGACAAGTTGCCAGGTCATCACAGGGCTGACACATAGACACAGACAACCATTCACACTCACATTCACACCTACGGTCAATTTAGAGTCACCAGTTAACCTAACCTGCATGTCTTTGGACTGTGGGGGAAACCGGAGCACCCGGAGGAAACCCACGCGGACACGGGGAGAACATGCAAACTCCACACAGAAAGGCCCTCGCTGGCCCCGGGGCTCGAACCCAGGACCTTCTTGCTGTGAGGCGACAGCGCTAACCACTACACCACCGTGCCGCCCACATTAGACGTAACTAAGTTAATAAAAACATGATTTGTTGTTCATTAATTGAAAAAATTGTAATTGTCGGCAAATTTGTTGTGATATAAGAGAAGAAAGACATTTTGGGACATTGTATTATTGTTAAACAAGACAGTCAATGATGGCGTCGCTCACTCTGGCCCCGTCTAGTCCAGAAGGAACAATCTAAAGCCACCTTGTGCAATAAATGTTGCAAGCTATATACAAGCTATATATAAAAGCTATATACACCCTAGGAGTACCTACCTATTTGCCAGAAAGAATCCAAAACGTCAAGGAATTGACCGAGAAGAAGCAATTTTTGTTGAACTGCTCATTAAGGCTTAATTAGTCCATAACTTCATTAACAATTGTCTCATCTCATTTCATTATCTCTAGCCGCTTTATCCTTCTACAGGGTCGCAGGCAAGCTGGAGCCTATCCCAGCTGACGACGGGCGAGAGGCGGGGTACACCCTGGACAAGTCGCCAGGTCATCACAGGGCTGACACATAGACACAGACAACCATTCACACTCACATTCACACCTACGGTCAATTTAGAGTCACCAGTTAACCTAACCTGCATGTCTTTGGACTGTGGGGGAAACCGGAGCACCCGGAGGAAACCCACGCGGACACGGGGAGAACATGCAAACTCCACACAGAAAGGCCCTCGCTGGCCACGGGGCTCGAACCCGGACCTTCTTGCTGTGAGGTGACAGCGCTAACCACTACACCACCGTGCCGCCCCCCACCTTCATGCCAGAAAGAATCAAAATCGGTGAAGAATTGAGGGAGAAGCAGTGATTTGTGTGGAAACTGCTCGTTAGGGCTTTATTACTCCATAGCTTTATTATTAAGTGCAAATATGCAAATTTGGGTAGAATCCATATGCACACCAGGCAGACCTACCTTCCTGCCTAAAAGAATAAAAATCGGTGAAGAATTCAGAGAGAAGAAGCAATTTTCATTAAATGTGGACGATGATGGACGGACAATGGACAACGCATGATGGCATATCCACGCTTCATTTTATTTATTTGCCATACTTTATCTGCTGCCTTTTTAAAAAAAATTTTTATTTTTATTTTTTTTTACTTTGTTACTGGCAACAGGCCTGCCATTGTTTATTGTACATAATACGCTGTTTGTTTGTTTTGTTTTTTTCCCACCCATTTTTGTGATTTTATTCTTTTTATGATTTTATTTTCTCGCTCTTTTTTTTAATGTACCGCTCTTCGCCCTTCTAATTGCCCTTCGGCGATAAATAAAGTTTCGTCTGATCTGATCTGATAAGCTCATTGCCTGTCAACCAGATGAGCTAATAATCAAATTTGGGGTTCTCTGCTTACTCTGCTTCTAGTTAGGCTGCACCACACAACTCCAGTTGTTGATTATTTTCCTATAACAGTACTCCCCACACAGGCGCAGATAGAGGGGGGGACGGGGGGATTCGTCCCACCCAGATTTAAATTCACCTTGTTCGGTCCCCCCCACTTATAGGGAGGAAAAAACATCTATGCTGTCTTTCTTTGCATAAGGCAAACCTCACAGAAAAATCAAAAGACTAATTACCATTCGGTTTATTGAGGTGCACAGCAGTACAGACGTAGTTGCAACTGCGCAGACTGCACAGGTTGCGAGCTCGAGCTTGGTTGCTATGGTTACCTACAACAAGTTTGACAGGCATATCGGGGACAGCGCCTCCTAGTTCAGGACCCCAACACGGCATGATGAAGGGTGCCAAAAGGCAGAAAACAATTGCATTGTTTTAAAAAAAAAACCACTGTAAGTAAACTGTGCCTTACTTTATCATATCACCTTGCAATTTTTTGATAGTCTGTTCAAAGTAATGTCGTAGTGAAAGTAAAATCGTACGGAGTGATGCCTTTCTGGTAGCCTCCTTCTTTCGGTGGCAGCCTGTAGATACAGTGCTCAGAAGGCAGTTTTAATGTTTAATCTGGCGTTCCCTGCCATAATTTCAGCGAGCATATTGTTTCATAAGGAAACTTTGCGAAGAGTTGTTGACTGACTGCCGCTCACGCAACACACAGGCATAGTTAGAAAGTCAGGATGCACTGGTTTACACTTTACACACACACACACATGTAGCCCAGCCTCTCGCTATGTTTAACAGTTGGAACTTAGCGGTTTTAAAACTAGTTTTGCAGTTTTGCAATTTCTGTGCGTGATGATAATGTGTAAACTTTGGATTTCCATAGGCTATGTTAAAATGTTATCATTGTCCTGGCCTGCAGGTAGTTCCTGGTGATGGCAGTGAGGGAGGTGAAATAACATACACACTACCATTCAAAAGTTTGGGGTCACCCAGACAATTTTGTGTTTTCCATGAAAAGTCACACTTTTATTTACCACCATAAGTTGTAAAATGAATAGAAAATATAGTCAAGACATTTTTCTGGCCATTTTGAGCATTTAATCGACCCCACAAATGTGATGCTCCAGAAACTCAATCTGCTCAAAGGAAGGTCAGTTTTATAGCTTCTCTAAAGAGCTCAACTGTTTTCAGCTGTGCTAACATGATTGTACAAGGGTTTTCTAATCATCCATTAGCCTTCTGAGGCAATGAGCAAACACATTGTACCATTAGAACACTGGAGTGATAGTTGCTGGAAATGGGACTCTATACACCTATGGAGATATTGCACCAAAAACCAGACATTTGCAGCTAGAATAGTCATTTACCACATTAGCAATGTATAGAGTGTATTTCTGATTAGTTTAAAGTGATCTTCATTGAAAAGAACAGTGCTTTTCTTTCAAAAATAAGGAAATTTCAAAGTGACCCCAAACTTTTGAATGGTAGTATATATATATATATATATATATATATATATATATATATATATATATATATATATATATATATACGCATGCACACATACATGCATACACAAAATGGAATCATTTGTTGACAGCTCAGTCCCCCCCAGTTCAAAAATCCTATCTGCGCCCCTGACTCCCCATCATGTTTTTTTTAAATTCCTTATATGATCATATGTCCTGAAAGGTCACAACAAATAGACCTTTCATATTACTGTTTGATTAGTGTTTATATGAGCAATATCAGTTATTCCATCCATCCATTATCCGTAACTGCTTATCCTGTGCAGGGTCGCAGGCAAGCTGGAGCCTATCCCAGCTGACTATGGCTGAGAGGCGGGGTACACCCTGGACAAGTCACCAGATCATCACAGGGCTGAAACATAGAGACAAACAACCATTCACACTTACATTCACACCTACGGTCAATTTAGAGCCATCAATTAACCTAACCTGCATGTCTTTGGACTGTGGGGGAAACCGGAGCACCCAGAGAAAACCCACGCAGACACAGGGAAAACATGCAAACTCCACACAGAAAGGCCCCCATCAGCCACTGGGCTCAAACCTAGAACCTTCTTTCTGTGAGGCGACAGTGCTAACCACTACACCACTGTGCCGCCCAATATCAGTTATTGAGGAAAGTTTAAAAAAATGAACACGTAAATGATGATGATGATGATTGATGGCTAAGACTGCACAGTAATGTAACTTGGCATGTTCTTGACTACAAAAGGCAGCAGGATTGTCAACATTCATAGGATGACTTTGTTGATTCACAAAATAATAAATCAACAAAATAATATGTGTAAAACATAAATATCACAAACTCTTAGGAGTTTGCAGTTAGGTTAACGTGGGGCAGCCTTGGGCTGAGGTGCCCTTGAGCAAGGTACCGAACCCCTGACTGCTCCCCGGGCGCTCTGGTGTGGCTGCCCACTGCTCTGAGTGTGTGTGCATGTGTTCACTGCTTCAGATGGGTTAAATGCAGAGGATGAATTTCACTGTAAAGTGATGAATAAAGATTTCTTCTTCTTCTTCTTCTTCTTCTTCTTCTTCTTCTTCTATTTGGCTTCTACAGCAATTTTGGGAGAAAATAGCAAGCGTGAACAAAATGACAAGCAAAACCACTGCATGAAAATAAATAAAATGAGCTGAGATTCTGACCATTTACTAGTCTTGAAACACTAAAATAGTGTTTGATCTCGTTTTTCTTCTCTGGACCACCTGCATAAACCATAAATGCTGAAAGGAAGTCATGGGACCAGATCTTTCGCCTTCCTTTGATTGTCATCTTCAGGTTCGTACAATTAGGTGACGTAAATAATGCAAACTTGTGCAACAGGTTACTCAGGGGTTAGAGGATGGCTGATAGCCATGGACAAGACCACCTTACATGATGTCTGAGTTATGTAAGATTGCCATGACATCATCATGAAGAAGTAAGCTGGTTTATAGAAGACTTCCTTTTCTCTTCATTGTTGCTAAGCTAAACCTGTAGAGGATTAAAATAGTTGCTAGGAAATGGGAAGTTAGCTCTTGGATCATGGTTCTTGTTTGTTTTTCCCTCATCAAAAAAACCTCTGAGTGCATTTGATTACCCAAGATGATGTGTTTGATAGAAGGAGGCGGCACTTTACATTTCCAACTACTCCGGGTGGTGATGTTCAGTGAAGTCAGAAGTGTTTCCATGACAATTGCATGATACTCTGTATTGGCATCAAATCATTCTTGTTTGGTGCTTGACGGAGACCTTCTTACGTTTGATACACATCTTTGACAGAATGTAAGCTAGGCTCTTGAATTCTTCCCTGCTGAGAGCATGGTGCCATCATTAACGTGGACCACTCCATTGAAGACGCCAGTCAAGGAAGGGGGGCGAGAGAGTCTGTAAAAAGGGCAGGCATTGTTCGCCTTGGGTGGGGAGTGGGCAAGAGGAATGTGGGTTGAACGTGAGCCGTGCGAGGTCTGGGAGAGAGACACTATTGTCCCCCACAGCTACCCCCTCAGCCAGATCAGGGTGAAGGAGGCATGGGGTCACAGCTCTTGCTGCTCTGCATGGACCCACATCACAGACAGAGCCATGCTGAGGCCTGCCTGCAGCTCACAACAAATGCTACATGCTCACTCATCAAAATCTTTCTGTCACTGGAGATTGCCATTGTTTCAATGTCTCAAGGTGGCAAGCATCAGATCTGAGCCAGGACTAAAGTGATACTCAATTGTTGTTGAGTCAGACATTTACCTTAAGCCCTATTCTAAAGTTTTAACTTAGATATGTCTTTCCAGAGGTGACTTGTAAGGCACCATGCTTTAATTCTTACATTTGTAAGGAAAAAATTTTACTTTTACTCTGTTGCATTCAGCTAGAGTCTACCTTTTACATTGTTTCCTACTGGGCATACTGTATATTACAGTTCCTCTTCGGTAAACCCCATGTAACATTACTGGCATTTAACAGATGCTTTTATCCAGAGCAGCCTGGGGAGCAGTTAAGGGTTAGGCACCTTGCTCAAGGGCACTTCAGCCATCCCTGTTGGTCCAGGGAATCAAACCAGTGACCTTTTGGTCCCAAAGCTGCCTCTCTAACCTTTAGGCCATGACTTCTTCCATATAGTGAGGATATGTAATGAATAGGAAGGCATTAGGGATTTGGCATAAAATGTCTGTTGGAGTGCTTGTTTAGTAAAATATTCTGTATGGAGAAGGGGAATGAGTTGAAGACTATTTATTACTGTGAGTAAATATATTAATAATAATCTGATACATTAGCGATAATGCTAAAATGAGTAGTTTCCAATACTCATGAAAATTACACCTTTGATCAGAAGTGCAAGAAGAAAGCAAAATGTAGCACACAGTAGTGTACTACTGTTGTTGTAATTTAATATCATTATATTGGTGCAGTGGTTAGCACCGTCACCTCACAGCAAGAAGGTTCCAGGCTGAAACCTCAAGGCCGACAGGGGCCTGTGTGGAGTTTGCATGTTCTCCCCATGTTTGCGTGGGTTTCCTCCAGGTGCTCCAGTTTTGCTCACAGTTCAAAAACATGCAGATTTGGTAAAATACCCATCCACTGCAGTTGCACAAGCCAGTGCATACTTAGTGCCGGTCCCAAGCCCAGATAGATCAGGGAGGGTTGCGTTAGGAAGTGCATCCGGTATAAAACTGATGCCAAATCAAACATGCAGAACAGATCTGCTGTGGCAACCCTTAATGGGAGCAGCCAAAAGAAGGAAAATATTGAAATGCATCCATCCATTCATTATCTATACCGCTGATCCGTCAGGGTCATGGGGGAAGCTGGAACCAATCCCAGCTGACTTCAGGCAAGAGGCAAGGTACACCCTGGTCAGGTCTCCAATCTATCGTATGGTTAACACAAAGACAAACAACCATTCACATATGGGCAATTTAGAGTAGCCAGTTGACCTAATCCGTATGTCTTTGGACTGAAGGAAAAAAACAGAGCACCTGAAGGAAACCTACACAGGCACAAAAAGAACATGCAGACACCACACAGAAAGGCCCCAGCCAGCCATGATATTCAAACCTGGAACCATCTTGCTGTGAGGCAACAGTGCTATCCACTGCACCGCCGTGCTAACCATTGAAATGCATTTCAATAGTAAATCTTTTAAATTATTCAAATGCAAATGTAACAGTCCTAGACTGTGTTAATGGTAACTGGTAATCTCATCTCATTCTCATTATCTCTAGCTGCTTTATCCTGTTCTACAGGGTCGCAGGCAAGCTGGAGCCTATCCCAGCTGACTACGGGCGAAAGGCAGGGTACACCCTGGACAAGTCGCCAGGTCATCACAGGGCTGTAACTGGTAATCAATTTAGAAAAAAAGAGAGAGAATCATCCCAAAGTGTTTTTCTTCCTAAACCACAACAATTTGTCCATGCTGTCAATAATTTATTTATGAATGACACATCATGCATTTTATCTGGATATTTTAATACAAAGTCCACAAAGCCAGATAGTTCCTGCTATTACTATTATAGTAACAGCTATAACCAATCATTCCGACACCAGCCTTTCTGTTTTTCTCTTTCTTGAAGTTAAGGATACAAAAGAAACCATAAAGCGCAAATTCCTCTATCTAGAAGACTTTCCTTGTGGGGAAACTGTTACTGTTACAAAGTGCTGACACTGGAGACTCCTTTCACAAATGATAATAAACTCCTCTTACAGAAAGCTTCACCATACCAACCATCCATCCATCCATCCATTATCCATAACCACTTATACTGTGCAGGATCACGGGCAAGCTGGAGCCTATCCCAGCTGACTATGGGTGAGAGGCGGGGTACACCCTGAACAAGTCACCAGATCATCACAGGGCTGAAACAGAGACAAACAACCATTCACACTCACACCTACGGTCAGTTTAGAGCCACCAATTAACCTAACCTGCATGTCTTTGGACTGTGGGGGAAACCAGAACACCCAGAGGAAACCCACGCAGACACGGGGAAAACATGCAAACTCCACACAGAAAGGCTCCTCCCATTGGCCACTGGGCTCGAACCCAGAACCTTCTTGCTGTGAGGCAACAGTGCTAACCACTACACCACCGTGCTGTACCACCATACCAACAATTCAACATTTTTCTTTTCAGCACATTTTTAAAAATATGATTATTATTATTATTATTATTATTATTATTTGTTTTCTTTCTCTCTCTCTTCCCCCCCCCCAATCTGTCCCTCTGAGTTACATGTTGATCCTGGGATTGAGATGCTGGCCTCTTCTGCCCCTCGGACCTGCTTGATCCATCCTGGTGCCCTGTGTCTGGTCGGAGTTTTATCGCACCGCTCCTGTGAAGGATGGCCCCATGAGGACAGTTGAGGGTTATACCTGTTAAAACTGTTAATATTATAGTCAGGCTGTCTGTTGTTGCCCAAATGAGGATGGGTTCCCTTTTGAGTCTGGTTCCTCTCGAGGTTTCTTCCTCATGTCGTCTGAGGGAGTTTTTCCTTGCCACCGTCGCCACAGGCTTGCTCATTGGGGATAGATTAGGGATAAAATTAGCTCATGTTTTAAGTCGTTCAAATTCTGTAAAGCTGCTTTGCGACAATGTTTATTGTTAAAAGCGCTATACAAATAAACTTGATTTGATTTGATTTATTAGTCTTAGATTATGTGGAGCATCCACCGTACAAGTGTAAGCTGTTACTATGGAAATGATAACATATTAGAATGAGCCTTTTAACATGAATCTGTGATTTGCTTTGCAGCTGGAACAACTGTCTTTATAGAAAATTAATCAAAATCAGTCCTTCAAGAGTGATAACACACTACAAACACAGTACATTCACTTTTACTTTAAAGACTGCAATCAATCTTTAAAATGTCACTATTTGTTTCGGAATCTTTGAATATTTACCAGGTTGTGAGATGAGACAACAGAGACAATTGACCAGTGGTGTCTTGAGCTCATTTTTTCTCATCATTGGTGTTGGACAGGGGATTGGGAACAATGACACTGTTGGGTGTTACTGTTCAGACCTTGAAGCGTGTTACAGTGATAAAAAAGAATGTGTAGGCAGGCCAGTGTTTGCTAAGAAAACATCCTCTTGGATAGCGCTGGAGGAAAGCTAGTCAAACACTCTACTACATATCTGACAATGGCCCAAATATTTGCTCTCAGAAACGTACAGCGTGTCTCATTTGAAAACCTAACATGGCTTTTTATGCCATTGTTTCCTGATCAAATCTCACAGCTATATCAGATCCTCACTGTGTGTTTTACTTGTTTTCAGTATCGTTTTCATGTGTTGCATGTCTCTGTGGCTGAGCCTGTGTGTGTGTGTGTGTGTGTGTGTGTGTGTGTGTGTGTGTGTGTGTGTGTGTGTGTGTGATTGTAAAGTGTCTGCATGCCTTTGGATGTACAGCTTGCAGAGATGTGGAAACCCCTGGAGGTGGGCTGGCTGGAAAGGGGGTGGGGGGGACAAAGTAGTGCTTCCCTTCTCTTTTATCATTCTCTAGTGGGAAAAAATGTGATAAAGAGCACTGCTGGTTCAGAGGCACCCGGCCTATAAACACAGCTCACATGCACAGAGACAAGGTCAGGGGCCACATAGCACTTTGACAGAAAAAGAAGGGGAAAAAAGCACCCGAGGAACTCCCAACAATGGCCGCTCAAGACCGAAGAGCAGGCAGCGCAGACCTGACAAGTGTTCACTTCACATTCTTCCTCTTTCCCAAGACACCCGTCTCCCCCCACAGTCTCTTCCTCACTTTCTCCCTTCACATCCAGAGCATATGGCAGGACACTTATCAGGCCAGTATCAAATGTTTTTCATATGCTGAGTTGCTGATTCACATGAGAAGTGGTTGAATTACAAAATGTTATGCATGTTCATGATATGGGCAATTTATGATCAAGATCTATGAAATAAAGCAAGAAATGGTTGTGCAACATTAATAAAAGTTTGCAAGGCGTGACTCATTCATTCATTCATTCATTCATTCATCTTTAGTAGGTGTTTATCCTGGTCAGGGTTGCAGTGGATATGGAGCCTATATTCTTCTGGGCACACAAGGAGCAAAGTGGGAATACACCATGGGTGGGACATTGGTAAATCCAGCTAACACACTCAGACAATCATTCACACCTAGGGGCAATTTAACAAAGCTAATCCAGCTACTGACATGTTTTTATGAGGTGGGAGGAAACTAGAGAGCCTGAAGGAAAGACAAACTTTGCACAGACAGTAACCCAAGCTCAAGCATGACTTTTCTAAATATTTCCTTCAGTGTAGTTTTGAAATGTGACATGGGTCACTCTGCTAATGTACATCTTCCTTGCAGACTACATGTTGAGGATTAGATTGTTCCACATCCTCCAGGCTCCACAGATGGGGGGTGTGCTTCAGCCAGCCTGGGCTTTTCAATGAGACAGGGAATAGAGGATAACTGGCTTAATCACCTGGAGGTTGCACCTCAAAATGCAGGATTGGGGGAACAATGGTAAATAAACTGCAGATGATCAACTGGAGGGATTACACATTATCCGTCCTCATGCTCAATTCATCAGATTGCAGTTGCCACACAGACATATCCGGAACCTGACACTCTCCCCCCCCCTTACTAATCCTATTGGGGATGATTCAGACCCATGTGTGAGGCAGATGGGTGAGGCTGGCACACCCTGGGAATACGGTTAGTGATAAGCCCTAATAGCAGAACAGATTTCTGCAATTGATCACTGTTTATTAAGTTTATCTTATTAGTGGTTAGTAGTTGGACATAAATGGACATGACTGATCTGATCAGGGAAAATGTTTATCCACAATCTGGCACTGCACACATGCTCTTTACCACTGGTCTCTCCAATCCAGTCCATAGCGCATTATATAAATTCCTCATGATTGATTCTGGACTTGTTTTGGAAAGTTCAACATCATTACAGGTTCGGTAAATATTTTAGAACCTGTGTATGCCATTTGCATTTATTTATTTTGCACTGGCAAAATCTACTTTCTGGACAGCACGGTGGTGTAGTGGTTAGCACTGTCACCTCACAGCAAGAAGGTTCTGGGTTCGAGCCCAGTGGCCAACGTGAGCCTTTCTGCATGGAGTTTGCATATTCTCCCCATGTCTGTGTGGGTTTCCTCCGGGTGCTCCAGTTTCCTCCACAGTTCAAAGACATGCGGGTTAGGTTAACTGGTGGCTCTAAATTGACCATAGGTGTGAATGGTTGTTTGTCTCTATGTGCCAGCCCTGTGATGATTTGGCAACTTGTCCAGGGTGTACCCTGCCTCTTGCCCATTGTCAGCTGGGATAGGATCCAGCTTGCCCATGACCCTGTACAGGATAAGTGGTTATGGATAATGGATGGATGGAAAATCTATTTTCTATACAAATTCTATGAAGTTCAGCATGGACAGCGCTCAACACCCTTGGTGCAAAAACTCCCTCAGCGTACAACTATGTTTTTCCGCTGTTCTCAGGGCATTTTTAGTTGAAAATAGTTCAACTTTGGAACACTACCAAACTTGCCAATGTCATTTCTCTCTGACCGACCAATCAAATTCAGGAAAGGGGTGGGACTTAGGATGCAACTATTGCACCAGTCGGTGGTACTCTTCCAGCTGCTTTCTTGCACAGTTTATTTCATGCACCCAGACTCTTCTTTTCGAAGGTATATCAATTCCCATGTTGAGAGTTGTTGCCAAGGCCAGGATGCAATTTCTTTCCATTGCATTAGTCCCTCATTTCACCGAGTACGATCTGGAAAAATCACACGCGACCACGCGCGACTATGATTGCAGCTATGCTTTCCTGTAGTTGCGGGCAAAATCCGTGCGACCTAAACCCATTATTTTCTGTGTATGCTCTATGTTCGATGTTATCTCGTTCGACCTTCGATGTGTACGCTCTACCTGCATCCTATACGCTCTGTAGATGCTTTACATACACTCTACTTGCGTCTAGCCACTCAATCTGATGCGATCTTAACACGACCAAGGCTCGTTCTGTTCGACCAATCTGTTCAACCACTGCAACATAGCGTCGATCTCTCGGCGATCTATCCTCGCAAGTGCGCGACCTTGGCCGATCAAGGCTCAATCTTGGCTGATCTAGCTACGTACGAGTTGCAACGTACCCTCAATCAATACAATTTAGCCTGCAATATAAATGTTCTAGCCTCACTCTGTACGCTCAATTCTCGATCTTTCTAGACAGATTCTTGCCTGAGCTACGCACAAATTTGTCACGGTCGCCCGGATTTGCGTGCGACCCACTGTGACCGTCTAAAAAGGCCCGGCGATTGGTGGCCGACCATCAGTTTTTGACCAGCCTCCGAAGGGACAACATGGACCCAATCGCTCTGCATCATGCTATTGCACCCTATTTATATGACGTTCAGTACGCGTAGCTTTAATAGGATTAGGTGAAGGTAGGTCGCAACTTAAGCAATGGTCAATCTTTATTGGTTGAAGTAGGTCACACCTTAATCCTCTTTAGAATCCAATCATGCCCATGGGAAGAATAGGGAGCGTACGGGTCTAGGGAAGGTCTGGGACAGGTTGCGCAGAGTGAGGCTTGATCGCAAAAGAGTGAAGCTAGATCGCACGGATCGAGTGAGTGTTGAGGACGGGCCGAGCAGCACAACCATGCGCACAATCAGTTCTCGCTCGAGAAGACTGAGCATCGCTCATCCCCGTTCTAGCCTCGATTGTCTCTCGACCAATGCATCCTTTCCTCAACCTTGTTTGCTCTTTCGACACTCTCTGTGCAACTTTTAGGTTGAGGCTCAGTTTTTTGACATGTCAAAAAACCGAGCTACAATCTCTTTGTCAGGGAGACTATTCCTCAACCACGTGCAACCACAGAAGACCAAGGCATGACCAACCCTCGGTCAACCGTCGACTGCATACGACCTGTGGCGACCAAGCCACGCTCTGAGATCGCAGCTCAGTCTTCTGGGAAGATTTCTCGGTGAAATGACCCCCTTAGCTAACCTTCCTAAAGTAAATAATGTCTTGACATCCACAGCAAAGGAATGCAGAAGTGCAAGATTTTTGCAACTTCGCAACCAAAAGTGCTTGAGAGAAACACTCTGGAAGTGCTCAGAAAATGGGGTCGTGGGCATGGTCAGCACAAAAAAAAAATCTGATGGACACAGGCCCTTATCCTAGTTAGAGGTGTACTGGATCCAGAGCCTATCCTGGGAGTACTGGGCATAAGGCAAGAATACACCCTGGAAGCCTTGCAGGGCATCACACAAATACACATTCATGTATACCTCAAGGCAATTTAGAGCAGCTAATCCCCATCTATACTACTAAAGGAAGACTGTTTGTCTCTTTGTCTCTCTGTCTGTTCACCTATGCATATTGACATGGCTGGATGCAAATACTCCATACTTTGCACATGGATTGGTGACACCCCAGAGGGGCCCAAGACAACATTTTTGATTTTCCAAAACATGGGATTAGTGTGAATCCAACGCACTATCATTTCCCATAGGCTACATGCTCTCATTAACACACTGCATGCAGCCTCGACAGGGAATCGCCTCCCACACTCGCCCGAGAGTTTTGATTGTACTGGACCTCGCAATTTGCGCTCCTCGCCGGAGACTTCCACTAGGGCCGATTCTACATCACTGAGGAGACACGGAGAGCGATTTAGCCCCTGTGAAGAGCACTTTTCAGAGGAAATCAGGTTCATGGGCAATAGCTACTAGTATAAGCATGTTTTTGGGAGGTGGGAGAAACTCAAGCTCAGAATCAAACCCTGCAGCTGTGAAGCAACACTACTTGCTACACCACTGCACCGCCCTTCTCGTTAAAGCTTAATTAAGTGATGTATTACTTATTTAATTACATGCCTTTACTGATTAGCCTTTCAGTCAAAGCTGGTATCTATTGAGAAATAATGTTTTTTAAGTTGTATTTTTTTTATAGTTCTTCCATTTCAACTGCAGACCACAACATCCCTTTCTGCATTATTGTCAAACTTGAAATAGGAAGTAAACTTCAACCAATTATCTTACCCTGCTGCCTGGTCCCCTGGAAGCTTTCAGACATGGTGTCTTCCAGCCATCCATACCTGAGTTCACTTGAGGTGAACCCCGGACTGGAGTTTTCAGGTGGACCAGAGATTTCCTGCAACCGTACCCTGGTTCAAAAACAGTTTTCCTATATGACTAAAAGTACTGAACCCTCAGAGCAAATGGGTCCAGGAACAAGATCAAGTCTGAAAGTGCCCTTACAGAGTTTAGTTTTGGCTATTTTTCCACCAGAAAAGCTACTGGAACATTTATTACAAGCAAACCATAACTTTTCAGCTGACAACTGCTGTATGGTTTTTAGTATCTTCTCAAGCTTGGCACCAACAGAAACTAATCTTAGGGGTGTATGGGCTGGAGGTTAATTTTTTTTTATTCATGAAAGTACAGCATATCCAACGCTTTTTTATCCATTTATAGTTACATGTAATGTGGAATGTTCTCGAAACAAATTACAACATTCTCTTCACAGCCTCTTTTTATGTCTCTGGTACTAAGTCACATAGGCATTATGTTTTCAGTTGTCCATCTGTCTGTCCATCTGTCTGTCTGCCCGTTTGTCGATCCTTCTGTCCATCCATCCGTCTCTTTGTGATTATCGTTAGCTCAGTATCTCATGAACATGTGGTTGAATATTTATAGGATTTATACAGAATTATCATTGTAACTCACAGATGCACTAAATAGATTTTGGAATTGATCCAATCAAGGTAAAGGCAAATATCTGAGATATTTTTTTCTTCCAGCTTCTTTCATGTTTGAAGTATATTTTAAAGGTATTTCTGGCATACAGATTAGTAACAAGAAGGATCAGACTTTATCCCCCATTGATGCTGTTGTTCTCTCTCTTGAAATTCATAAGATACTAAATGCAGATTGTCATGATACTGTGAAACGGGAAATGTCCTCTGTCTAGCTTTACCTCTGACTGTTACAAAGTGCTGACACAGGAGACTTCCATAAATGCCAAGTAAACATTGCCTCAAAGAAACTACTGCATGTTTTTTAGAATATTTTTTTGTAATCAACACCTTCTAATTAATTAATCAACATCTTCTGACCAATCATTATCAAGAATACAGCAGCACTGTGGTATAAATGAAATTGACACCTTCAGATGAAAACGGCGCTTTAGATGTCACTTGGAAAGACAATGGTAATGAGTTTTATTATCCCATTCAGTGATGCTCTTCAGAGAGGGAACACACTATCCCCTCATGGCAAACTTGTGACCCTGACTACACATAATTTGTTTCAAAAACAGGAAGCAGTATTCCCTCTTGACAGGAAGTTCCGCTGCTAAACATAATTCTGTTCATGAAACATTTTGTCAAGCAGCAGAGGTCATGCACAGACAAGTGCAAGAGATGAGAAGGCGGGGGTTAATATTTTGTTTATTTATGATATCATCATGGTAGAATTGTTTAAAATTGTGTGCTGTTACAAAAAAAATGTATGGCTTTGCCGGAGTTTGGGATTTAGAAAGGGGGAGGGTTTAACAAGAGGCTAAAGGGAATAAGAACAGAGAACTGACTTTGGAGTCTCATTTTTCACTGCATGTCTGCATTTATACAGAGAGAGAGAGAGAGAGTGATGTCACCAACCATGGCTGCCAAATCTTTGAGTGTGTGTTAGGCGAGCGTGGCGGCTGGCTGGCCCCCCAAGCAGGCCAGGCTGCTGGAAGCAGAATGCAAACCTCATTTCCAAAAGTAGGGAAAAAAAGCAAAAACACAAGCCCTTCTGATTAGGGCATGCGCCCAGATGAAAGGCGGCAGGGCCAATCAGCAATGAGTTAGGGGCACCCAGGGAGGAAGTGGGCCCGCCACAGGCATTCTGGTTTGTCTAGTTGTTACTATTGAAACGACTACCAAAAACAGAAACAAACTTTTTTTTTTTAAATGGTGGTGGGGGTTGAGGAGGAGGAAAATGTTATGATAATCAACTTGACTTTCTGAGACTGCAGAAAGATTTTGTGGAAAAAGTTAAACTAAGGACTTTTTCTACCATCAGCCTTTTTACACTTTGCATGATGTCACAATTAAGCCCCTTTTACGTACAAAACCCGTTATTTATTCTCTAAGGTCAAAGCAACACCGAATAGATGACAAAAGTTCACTCCCACTCAGTCTTCTATTGTAGAAAAATAATAGATTTTTTTGAAGGGGGAAGGGCTAAACCTTTATTTGTTGTATGTACATTAGAGCACAGTGAAATTCTTTCTCTCCATTTAACCCATCTGGGGATGTGAGCACACACACACCCAGACCAGTGGGTAGCTGTGCTACAGTACCCAGGAAGCAGTTGGGGGTTAGATGCCTTGCTCAAGGGCACTTCAGCCATTCCTGTTTGTCTAGGGAATCAAACCAATGACTTTTTGCTCCCAAAGATGCTTCTCTAACTTTTAGGGCATGGCCTCCCCCAGATATTGTGTATTTCCACCTGACTGTATTTAATGGAATCCTATGAAGCACGAACTTCTGTAAGACATGGAAAACATGTGAGACCGGATATGATGTATACTTCATGAGGTGGTACGTCATCCATTATTGTGAAAAGCCCAAGCTGAAACATTAACTAGTTAGTCGAGCTGTATCATGTCTTTGTCAAGAGAGTTCTCTTCCTGTTCCTGAGCATTTGTTTTGTTCAAGTAAAGGCTATTTATAACACCTTGCTTATATCTGCTGATGTTTTCCTTGTTGGTGGTGAGTTTGCTGCTGATTGCTTTTACACTGAGGCTGTATGAGTAGTTCATTATCATTTACGTCACCGCCAGCAACATCAGCAACATCGCTCACAACACTTAAACCTGATGGTTCTGATTCCCACTGAAGCTGTGACAAAAGATTACCAGAAATGTTACTAGGTCACCAGGGGATAGATTAATGTTTCAACTTTTGCTTCCATTCCCACAGGACACCATTACAGCATAATAGTGGAAAATATACTGTTTTCAGTATACTGTGAGTAGGAATGGGGTATTATTGATGTGTTCTCTTCTGTTGTATCCTCTTGGACTTCATATCTTCATTCATTCATTCGTCTTCAGTATCTGTTTTTGGACTTTGGTCTATCCGGAACTGACACATGAGATGGGAATACAACTTGATGATGGTCCATTATACGGCAACCTTAAGGGGGAACTGAAGTTATTTTTTAAACTTGCTTTATTTCTTAATTAACGTTATTCAGTTACGCTTTCCGTTTTAGTAACCTTATATCGTGACTCATATTGGCAACTAATTGCAATTAAATATTATACTTATCGGCCTATTCAGTTTATAGCCATGTTGAATTTAGTTCGTTTGGTCCACGGCAGGCGCCACTTATCCATGCAATCTTCACAAGACTTGTGCGAGAATTCAAAACGTGAAGTGTCAGGCAGGTGTCAGTGCCGCCATTTTGAAAGCTGTTTTTCAAATGAAATATTGCACAAAAACGAGTTTAAATGACGATTACTGCCTACTTTTTTCAAACTTTCCTGATTGCTATCAAAACAAACAAAAGTTCGGGCTTGATTACATCAGCATTCGAAAGAGGGCGCGCACATCTTTTGACAACGTTGGCAGCTGTTGGTCACTTTCCCTGTGTCTGGAATCGCTCCCTACTCACCATATAGGGCACTATATAGTAGGGACACCATTTTGTAGTGCTGTCTGAAACCTTAGTGAGGATTATTTACACCCTATATAGTGCACTCAAATTATTCCACAATGCATCACGAAAAGTAGTGTACAACGATGGTCACCAACCAAAGCAATATATCCCATCATGCATTGCAGTCACACTGAAAGAAATCAAATTAAAATCTCAAATTTGATTTAATAAAAGGTAGCGGCAAAGAAGAAAGTATTCAGCCTTGATTTAACAGAACTGAAAGGTGCAGGTACTTTGCATTGATTAATGTGGGAAATGCGCTCAGTATAATATGTATTTATCACAAAAATACATGCATGTCTTTATTATTTTGAAACCCACCAGCCAACTGATCTGGCATGTTTTAATTGTGCAACAGTAATGACACAAATACCAGTGTGACAGACTAGTGTCTGAAAGTGGTTTTTTTTTTTTCATTTTACCAATGACCTCACTATATAATCCTCTTTAATTCCCTATACAGGGTGCTGGGAGTAGTGAATGAGTGAGTGATTTCAGACACAGGGTTTGAGTTCCGCTGTACATTTTACTTCCATCCTATGATGTCTCGCAAAGGTCTCAACGAATCTCGTTTACAGCCATTGCTTTGACATATGGACTGATATATTACATAGCATATTTCAAACACTCATAACTTGCTATAACAGTGACAAAATAACTATCAAATTTGCATTCCTATATTTAATAAAATGAGATAAATAGAATTTTGATAAAAATTTTGCCTTCAGTTCCCCTTTAACACTCATGTTTACATGAGTGTTTTTAGGATGTTGGAGGAAACCTGGGACCCCAAGGGAAACCCATGAGGACACAGGAAGAACATATACATAATAAAAAAAAGTTTTCAGTGAATTTAAAATTACTCTCTTGGACTTTCTTTAACAGATACCTCAGAAGTATTAGAGTTTTCATCATACAGGTATTTCCTAGGGTATTTTGTCATCATCTTGCCTATCCAGGCCATCCAGTTCTCAATTCTGATTAGTCAGAAAGTGCTGATTCATTTTCTATAACATCAGCTCTGACAGTTTTGCCAGCTACAAATCTAATATTACTGCAAGTTAGCCTAGTGCTTAGCATGTCTGGCTCCCGACTGGCAGATCGCAAATTCTACTCATGGTCAGGTCATGCCAAAGACCATTATAAAAATGGTACCTACTGCCATCTGGCAAAGCATGTTGCAATACAGATGTGAGTAGGGAGTCAAACTCTCGTGGTTACCAGAGGACTAGCCCCCCACTGTAACCATAACTATATAATAGGTGAGAGGCCGAGGGCTACAGAAACGGAGATCGGCGCTGCACCCATGCGCTTCAAAGAGCTGGGTAGTACTGGGACAGGAGACTGCCTGGGAAGAAGTTGGCGTGGGAGAGACTTTGACTTTGAAGGTCTAATATTAATGCGGTTGTTCGAATATGTTATCATTTCTATCGTAAGAACTTACACACGGAGTTGTGAAGGGAAACGCTGGATACGCTGAAGAATCTAAAATATCGAACATATTTTGTTTGATTTTTTTTTTACACTTTCTTGTTTACCATATAAACAAAAAGGTTTGTTTGACAGTCATCTGAAAGGTTTGATTTGACAGTCAGCCTTAAGAAGACGGGGGTTATGTATCAACCCGCTCCAAACCGAATCCATACAGATCCAGTTATTACCATCAACCATGTGCCTCTCAAGTCCGTTGTGAAATTCTGCTACCTGGGTAGCTTCTTGTCTAACTCATCAACCACTAATGACGAGATAACACAGTGCATAGCTAAAGCCAGCAGCTCCTTTGGGAGGCTAAGACGGAGACTGTGGGATGAACATGACATCCGGCTATGCACGAAAGTCAAAGTGTACAAAGCTGTGGTCCTAACCACCCTTCTTTACAGATGTGAGACCTGGACAACTTATTGTCGTCATATTAAAGTCCTGGAACAGTTCCAACAATGCTGCTTGAGATCAATATGTGGTATCAAGTGGCAGGACAAGGTCACCAATGTCGAGGTCCTTGAACGCTGCAGCATCACTAGCATTGAATGTCAAATAATCAAAGCACAGCTTCGCTGGGCTGGACACCTTGTCAGGATGGAGGACGCCAGGATCCCTAAAGCACTTTTCTTTGGTCAACTGACCAATGGTAAGAGAGAAGTTGGAAGACCAAGACAAAGGTATAAAGACACCTTGAAGCAAAATCTCAAGGCATGTGGAATCTGCCCTAACGCCTGGGAAGCAACTGCCCAAGAACGTACGACATGGCGCAGCACCTGCCTTAAAGGGGTATGGACATTTGAGGAAAGCAGAACAAAACACCTTAAAGATCAAAGGGCCAGAAGGAAGACCAACTCCACCAACACAGCTGCATCAATACTTTACATTTGTAGAACCTGTAATCAGGCCTGCTGTTCAAGGATTGGTCTCCACTCCCACGAAAAAACTCATCAGTCTCAGAATACTCATACGTCACCCTCGACATGAGAATCCATCATCTAATCCATCATATAATTCCATATATAATGTTTTCCGTTTCCGGTTGAGAGTACGTCATGCGCATTCTGGCTGCTGCTTCTCACCAGACCTTTTTATTTTATTTTCTCTCCTTTTTTTAATTGTGTTTGTGTAGTTTGATGTTTGTTTTTGTTTGAGTGTACACCACTGGTTGTGGTGTAGCTCTGGACCCAGTTTTGGGCGTCGGTTCCCTCCAGGCCTTGGTTCACCATGGGTGATGCCTGTGCTCCTACCTATGGACTGTAGTGAGCTCATTGCTCATTTTAACATTGTGGTTGTCCAGCGCTCTGTGCAGCAGTGCTTTAGTGCGTGGCATGATGTTCCGAACCATGTTGCTCGGTGGCGTTGCGGCAGCTGTGCAGGTGGTTTGGGACATACCAGCACTCTGCATGGTGGTGCGTCTGTGCTCGCTTTGTGGATCCATGGCGTGGTGTTCCCGAGTGATGTTGCCCAGCGGCGGCATGGCGCCAGCTGTGTTGGCGATGTGGGACTTGTTTTAGTGCGCCTTTTGTTGGGACTGTGACAGTCCAAAGACATGCAGGTTAGGTTAACTGGTGACTCTAAATTGACCGTAGGTGTGAATGTGAGTGTGAATGGTTGTCTGTGTCTATGCGTCAGCCCTGTGATGACCTGGCGACTTGTCCAGGGTGTACCCCGCCTTTCGCCCATAGTCAGCTGGGATAGGCTCCAGCTTGCCTGTGACCCTGTAGAACAGGATAAAGCAGCAAGAGATAATCAGATGAGATGAGATTATTATTTGTATAGGAGATGAGATACTCCACAAAAGTGGATTTTTATAAAATGTGCCTGTTGATATGGAGAAGTTTTAGGTGATATTTGCTTAACATTTCTGGAAGTTGTCTCCAGTGTCAGTATTTGCAACAAACAGAGGTAAAGCTGTTTCTTTAGGTTTTCCTCCCTTCTTCAGAATGGAGGGCTTTACATTTTACAGTTCTCAGTAACCGGATAAGCTGTGAATAAATGAATAAAAATATGACGGCATTCTTTTATAAATTAAAGAAAAACTATTAATGTTGGTAAATTGCTGTATATAATAAATATAATAGGAGCGTGGTAAATATAATAGACACAAAGCAAATCAGGATGTGATGTTTTTGTAAATAATTATAGTCGTTGATTTTTTTCCTCTAACAAAATAGTCAAAATTCATTGCATAATAGATCGGTTGTGATTAATTAATGAAGGCTCTTTGGTGATCTAAGCTGTCACCTGCACTAGTAGATAACAAGCTTTGAATTTTTAATGAAAAAATAACAGGCTAGTTCTTTTGTGTTATGTAAAGAACATCAGTGCATTAAACCCATCTAAAGTAGCAGACTGATTGTCCAAGGAAAACAAGTGCTCTGTATTTTGCATGAGTGCAAGGGTTCCCCATGGCTCTAATTTAGGACCTCTTCATTTTATCTGCAAAATCGAGAAGAGCTCAAAAAACAAGGGCCAAATCTACAACATATGCTTTTGCATTCTGCACTCCAACCTACATCTTCCATCTATGGTGTTCCTGTCTATCATTTATCGTATTCTTTGGTTTCACTTGGCATTAAGATATCTGCAAGGATGGCCTGGCGGGGTTTAAATACAATCATAGTGCTTCCAGCTCACTTGATGTGGTGAGTGGAGTGTGGAGGGCGTCATGGACACCCACTCTTCCCAACCTACTACGAGGAAAACGAGGCGAGGGAGGCGCTTTGAGCGCGTGCCAGAAAATAGTTGTGGATGAAGTTGTGGCTGCACTTTTGGATGGAGATGACAAGGTTTACGTTTTCCACTCATGGCTTGCAGCACATTTTCCCAGAACCCTTCTCCACATGGTTAGCTGGGACGCTTATGTTGTCTGCTTTACATTCTGTCACACTCTTAAAGCAGGCTCTTAAATGGCTCTTACAAACTCAAGGTATAGTAGAACTTGAGAGGAAAATTTGATTGATTATGTAATGAACTAAACACGACAGGTGTGCTGGTACAGAAAAATAATCAAACACATGGTGGTGTGATGCCTCAGTGTTGATTATTAGCTCATCCGATGGACAATCCAATGAGGTTATGCTATCGTGTTGTCCGTCGTCCATCCGGGGGCGGCTACATTTCACGAAAATCGCTTCTTCTCTCTCAATTCTTCACTGATTTTTATTCTTTTTGGCAGGAAGGTAGGTCTGCCTGGGGTGCATATAGCTTCTACCCAAATTTGCATCATTGCAATTAATAATGAAGATATGGAGTAATTAAGCCCTAACGAGCAGTTTCCACAGAAATCGCTTTTTCTCCCTCAATTTTTCACCGATTTTGATTCTTTCTGGCATGAAGGTAAGAGTACCTAGGGTGCATATAACTTCTACCCAGATTTGCTTAATTACAATTATTAATGAAGTTATTGACTAATTAAGCCTTAATGAACAGTTCAATAAAAATTGCTTCTTCTCGGTCAATTCATTGCCGTTTTGGATTCTTTCTAGCAAATAGGTAGGTATTCCTAAGGTGTATATAGCTTCTCTTTATAGCTTGTATATAGCTTGCAACATTTATTGCGCAAGGTGGCCCACTTTAGATAATTCCTTCTGGACTTGACAGGGCCAGAATGAATTATGCCGTCATTGACAGTCTCGTTGATTTTAAATGGCATGTCTGAAAGTGTTTTATTGCTCCTATACTGCAGCAATTTGACAATAACTTTTAATTAAATACTGAACACCAGCTCATTTGATACTTCATACAATTCATCCCTTTATAATTATATTTAATGTTGCGGAACATCCACAAAACAATTTAGTTCGAGTTTTCACTTACAATACTGCACTTATAATGGCGGCACGGTGGTGTAGTGGTTAGCACAGTCGCCTCACAGCAAGAAGGTTCCAGGTTCGAACTCAGCGGCCGGCGAGGGCCTTTCTGTGTGGAGTTTGCATGTTCTCCCCGTGTCTGTGTGGGTTTCCTCCGGGTGCTCCGGTTTCCCCCACAATCCAAAGACATGCAGTTAGGTTAACGTGGGGCAGCCTTGGGCTGAGGTGCCCTTGAGCAAGGTACCGAACCCCTGACTGCTCCCCGGGCGCTCTGGTGTGGCTGCCCACTGCTCTGTGTGTGCATGTGTTCACTGCTTCAGATGGGTTAAATGCAGAGGATGAATTTCACTGTAAAGTGACGAATAAAGGTTTCTTCTTCTTCTAAACACAGCAGCTAGTCGTGATACCAATAGTCTGCAAAGCCCTCTGTCCTAAAAAGCTTTACATGTTGGAAAAGTTACTGTTAGAAAACACTGAAACTGGAGATTCCTTCCAAACATGCGAAATAAACATCTCCTCACAGAAAACTTCACCATGTCAATGATTACATGTATTTCTTAATCTGTTTATGTAGAGTGTCTACCATACAACTCCTTTTATATGTTGTCACTATAGAAACAATAGCATATTAGAATGAGTGCATTAATATAACCCTTGCAGTTGGAACCACTCTCAGACCTCATGTTATAGAACATGAATGAACACCTTCTGACCAATCAGATTCAAGCATTCAGCAGTGCTGTTGTGCACAGCATCTTTTACATCTCAGAGCCATTTTTCTATTTTCCATTTCCACCATCCGTTCATGGCCAAACTGGATCCACAGTCACCATACAATTCATCCGTTGCTTGATTAGATTGCCAGTGATTAAGTTAGTGTTTACTGTTCCTTTGAGGGGTGGTATGAACAGCAGACTAATGATAAGAGACATGTTGGGATGTTGTTTGGAGCAAATCAGATCTGTATCTTAAGTATTGGATTTCAGTTTATTTCTGAAGTTTTGGTTTTTGGCAGCACATGCAGTACACGAGTATACATGAGTCAGAGTTATTTAGAAATATATAGACACAACAAGCAGACATGGGATTTAGTTAGCTTTTCTTGATCAACATGAGAGTTATAATAAAGTCCAAAACTGCCAATGTTTTTATTTTTAGATCTTATAAACAATAAAGTAATCAATGGGAGTCAGATGGCCTGGACAAAATCTTATCCCTAACAGATAAATCGGTCAAAGATGGTCAATAAGTGTCATAAAAACCCACTGATTATGCACTGTATGGTTGTACAGGCACGAAATGAACACGTGCAGCTTTTCCTAGACATCTCTGATATGCAATTTCAGAGCATGTGTTTTAGATCCACAAGGAATGCTGCAAAAACATACAAATATTCTAAAGGACTTGAAGTTTTCACTGAAATTTCAATGATTTGTTTTGTTACCATAAATCAGATGTCTGTGTTTGCAATCAGTGACACTTTAAGTATTTAATACAAGCAGATATTATTATTATCACACACACACATCACATTATCTCTAGCCGCTTTATCCTTCTACAGGGTCGCAGGCAAGCTGGAGCCTATCCCAGCTGACTACGGGCGAAAGGCGGGGTACACCCTGGACAAGTCGCCAGGTCATCACAGGGCTGACACATAGACACAGACAACCATTCACACTCACATTCACACCTACGGTCAATTTAGAGCCACCAGTTAACCTAACCTGCATGTCTTTGGACTGTGGGGGAAACCGGAGCACCCGGAGGAAACCCACGCGGACACGGGGAGAACATGCAAACTCCACACAGAAAGACCCTCGCCGGCCACGGGGCTCGAACCCAGGACCTTCTTGCTGTGAGGCGACAGCGCTAACCACTACACCACCGTGCCGCCATTATTATTATTATTATTATTATTATTATTATTATTAATAGATTAATACATGCACTAATGATTAGTACATAAGTTAATAATGACATGTATACAGTACATTAATTTTTAATAGCCACTGATGAAGCTAATAATTAGTATTAGCATCATTTTAACTCATTCTGATAAATACAGGGTGTTTCAAAAAATTTGATATTATTTGAGATGTAAGTATCCCAGAAACTACATAGTCTATGCAAATGAAACTGAACAAGCTTAATGCTGAGCAATATAAGATTTATTTCTCAAAATTTGAACGAGAAATTCAAAGGTATGTGGATTCCATGAACGATTTCTCAAATTTCTTGGTAACATGACAAGCTGCATTCATTAATGTTTTGTGTCTTATTAATGTCAAGAAAGAAAAAAAAAAGGCTGGTGAGGGGATGACTGTTTATAGCTGCTATAATGTAAGTGATAACAGGTGCTGTATTTACTTGCTCCCCAGATGTTCACACAAACTTGAATGTAACTAAAAATAGGTAACAAAAATACAGCATGGCAATATATAAGAGGAATACTTCAGGGAATGCTGTTTTTTGGAAAACAATCAACTTTGAAGAGTAACAGTAACTTCTCTTTGTATCAGGGTGTGATAAACCATCATATCATTGACTATTTGCCTATAACAGCATGCCTCATCATGTTTTATTCCTTACTTATGAAAGTGCATAATGTACATTATCATAAAATTTATGATACTTAAGTAGCTTGGCATAATTTGTAATTCATAGCAAGCACCACAAATACATTGCTCTGAGACAACATGATCAAAATCAAAACATTTTATTGGCATCATATTATAAAAATGGATGTGGTGATGATTTTACAGCAAATCAATCTATTCTACCACATAGAAAAGATAACAGATTATGCTAATAAGAGTAGCTGTTAGGGCCTTAGTTAGACTGGTGTAAAGAAATATATACCACTGGTTAACATTTGAACAATACACTTACCTCCAAAATTATTTGAATGGCAAGGGCAATTCTTTGGTTTTTGCTATACACTGAAGACATCTGCATTTGATATCAAAAGATGAATATGAGGTCATAGATCAGAATTTCAGCTTTCATTTCCACCATCCAATTTTTAGGTGAACAAAAGTCTTGGAACAGATAGTCTTAAAGTGAATAACACTTATTATTCTATCCACATTCACCGGATATGAGCAATTGCGCACTCTGATTGGCTATTCTACTACTAGGCTATCAGCTCATATACCATGAGTAGAGAAAAACAAAATGGCAGTGCGTGTTGCTGAACTAACCAAGGACGAAATAAAAATTCTACTCGAAAACAATACTCCAAAAATTGTTATCAAGTATTTAAAAGAAACAGATATAGGTAAAAGAATATAGTACCCCCCACCCCCCAATATCTCCTGTTCCACACTCCAGCCCAGTCAGTGGCGATAATGCACCTTTACAGTGGTTTGCCAACTGCCAAAAAAAAGAAGAAGAAGAAGACCTCAAAATACACAAAAAAGCAACAAAATATGGAATAAAAGTATTGGATGGTAAGAATGTGTCTTTTTTATTTTTCAATAATTATATATTATTATAGCATTTTTCACAAATTGTGACCGTCATTTCACCAAGTTGTTTACATTTTAAGTGGAAATGATTTTGTCAGACGTTTTGTATAAAGTTTTCATTTATCGAATTTGCAAAAAATAAAAATGCTCTGTTTCTCAAAATCCAGTGAATGTGGATAGAATAAAACAGTTATTCCACTCAATCTCATCATACATGGTTTATAGACAGCTCGGCACTACTCACCTCGTTGGCTATCAGCTCATGTACAACTCGATTTCATGGAATAACTTAAATATAACACTTTGGTTGCATATCCTTTGCTTGCTTTAACTGCATCAAGCCTGTGACCCACTAATATCACCTCACTGTTGTATTCCTTTTTTGTGATTCTTTTCCAAGCTCTTTTAAGTTGTTGTCTTTTTGGGGGGTTTCTCCCTTCAATCTCCTCTTCAGGAGGTAGAATGCATGCTCGGTTGGGTTAAGGTCTGGTGATTGACTTGACCAGTCTACAACCTTCCACTTTCTTACCCTGATGAAGTCCTTTGTTGTGTTGGCAGTGTGTTTTGGGTCACTGCCTTGCTGCGTGGTGAAATTCTTCTCAATGAGATTGGATGGATTTATAAATTGGTAGACAGAATGCTTCTGTAGACCTCTGAATTTATTCTGCTGCTACCATCATAGCTTGATTTACATCATCAATAAAGATTAGTGAGCCTGTTCCCAAAGGAGCCATGCAAGCCCAAAGCATGACACTAACTTCCCCGTGCTTGACCAGTGAGCTTGTATGTTTTGGATCATGAACAGATTGTTTCTGTCTCCACACTTTGGCCTTTCCATCACTTTGGTAGAGGTTAATCTTGGTTCCAGAACTTTTGTGGCTCATCTTTGTATTTCTTTGCAAATTCCAGTCTGGTCTTCTGGTTCTTAATGTTGACGAGTGGTTTGTATCTTGTGGTATGGCTTCTATATTTCTGCTCAAAGTCTTCTTTGAATGGTGGATTGTGATACCTTCAGCCCTGCCCTGTGGAGGTTGCTGGTGATGTCACTGCCTGTTGTTTTTGGGTTTTTCTTCACAGCTTTCACAATGTTTCTGTCATCAACTACTCTTGCTTTCCTTGGCCAACCTGTATGATGTCTGGTTGTTAGTACACCAGTGGTTTCTTTCTTTTTCAAGACATTCTAAATTGTTGTATTGCCCAATGTTTGTGCAAAGGCTCTGATTGATTTTCCCTCTTTTCTCAGCTTCAAAATGGCTTGCTTTTCTCCCATAGACAACTTTGTTATCTTCATTCAAAGCTATTAATTGTTTAAACAATCGATCTAATAGGATATGCCTGGGCAACAACAAATACCTGTCAGTCACATGTTCCAATATTTTTGATCACATGCAAAAATGGATGGGTTCAAACAAATGCTGCCATGGTGTAAGTTGTTTAACACATCTAGATACAAATATCAGGAAATGAAAGCTGAAATTCTGATCGATCATTTCACATTCATCTTTTATGTAGAACAAAAACAAGAGAATTGGCTTTGCAATTCTAATACATTTGGAGATAACTGATTATTATTGCAGGGTTAGGGTTTAGTTTAGAATTGGAAGTGCTGGAAAACAAAAATAAAACATCCTCTCATTGCCTGAACATATAGCCTATTTGTAGTAACCTACACCTTTTTTCCAAACACGCCTTTCATAATGAGACTGTCAGTGATGGCGTAGCTTACTCTGGTCCCATCTAGTCCAGAAGGAACAATCTAAAGTGGGCCACCTTGCACAATAAATGTTGCAAGTTATATACAAGCTCTGTGTAGAAGCTATATACACCCTAGGAACACCTACCTATTTGCCAGAAAGGATCTAAAATGGTGATCAATTGACAGAGAAGAAGCAATTTTTGTTAAACTGCTCATTAAGTCCATAACTTCATTAATAATTGTAATTAAGCAAATCTGGGTAAAAGTTATATACACCCTAGGTACCCCTACCTTCATGTCAGAAAGAATCAAAATTGGTGAAGAATTGAGAGAGAAGAAGCAATTTGTGTGGAAACTGCTCGTTAGGGCTTAATTACTCCATATTTTCATTATTAATTGCAATTATGCAAATTTGGGTAGAAGCTATATGCATCCCAGGCAGACCTACCTTCCTGCCAAAAAGAATAAAAATTGGTGAAGAACTGAGAGAGAAGAAGCGAGTTTCATGAAATGTGGACGACGTCGGATGGACAATGGACAACACATGATGGCATAAGCTCATCGCCTGTTGGCCAGATGAGCTAATAATGTAAATGATCTTTATTAATACTGCAAGTTCTGGTATTAATTAACAGAATGAATTAAAATGATAAATACTTAACTATTAACATTAATAACTATTCATATATCAATCAGAGGCTGTTAATGTACGGTATATGCTTCATTATTTCCTGATATGCTAATGTTCAGTGGCTGTGTTAATTCATTATTATGAAAGCATTAGTTAAGTTTTAATCTATTATTATTGTAAAGTGTTACCCAATTAGTAGTTAATTTCTGATTGAGCAAACAAGACTATACAGCAGAGGATGATGTGCTCCATTAGACCACATTACATGACCAACAAACTTGTCTGAAATCTGCATAAGGTTTGATGACATGAAAGACATAAATGTAATGCACCTGGGGCTGAATTCAGTCGGCGTAGCATGCCTCAAGTCTGGAAGAGGAGACAGACATCAGTCTGGCTGGTATCCTGTGCTACAGAAAGGTAAACCACCTCAACTTCCTTTAGCACATACCATAGACAGTTCCTGAAATGCGTCAGACCCTCTTTGCGGTCAAAAAACACAATTAATAAAATATAACTAAGTCGTTATCCTCCATTGCACATGCATGAAGGATTTGTCGGACTACAAATAGATTTTTTGGACTGAACAAATAATGCGTTTTAAACTAATACAAATACAACAGAGTCACTCATTAGGGGTTTTTTTTGTTTGTTTAATTGTTTTGTTGTCAAAGATCATATTGTGTAATGTATTTCTGTCATTGGTGGCACGGTGGTGTAGTGGTTAGCGCTGTCACCTCACAGCAAGAAGGTCCGGGTTCGAGCCCCGTGGCCGACGAGGGCCTTTCTGTGCGGAGTTTGCATGTTCTCCCTGTGTCCGCGTGGGTTTCCTCCGGGTGCTCCGGTTTCCCCCACAGTCCAAAGACATGCAGGTTAGGTTAACTGGTGACTCTAAATTGACTGTAGGTGTGAGTGTGAATGGTTGTCTGTGTCTATGTGTCAGCCCTGTGATGACCTGGCGACTTGTCCAGGGTGTACCCCGCCTTTCGCCCGTAGTCAGCTGGGATAGGCTCCAGCTTGCCTGCGACCCTGTAGAACAGGATAAAGTGGCTAGAGATAATGAGATGAGAGGAGATTTCTGTCGTTAAGGGTCTGGTCCCACAACACCGATAACTATAACTATACCTATAACTACATGATAACTAGATGCTTTCTGTTAAATAATTAATATTGTCTTCTTTACATTTTTTATAATCTTTACTTTCTCTGCATGTTTTAAATTTACTTTAACTTTATTCTATTTTATTCTTTATTCTATTCTGCTGGGGGTTTTTTTCTCATCCTATTTGAACTACTACTTCATTTTATTATTTTATTTTTACTATTGTTTAATTCTTATTATTTTCTTTTAATTCTTTTAATTCTTTTAATTAATTGTTTTAGAATAAAAATAAAATTATTTTATGTAATTTTATTTCTCTATTGTTTACTGTTTTTGTTTTTACTTCTGTAAAGCACATTGAACTGCCATTGTGTATGAAATGTGCTATATAAATAAACTTGCCTTGCCTTGCCTTACAACTCTGACTAGACCTCTGCCTGAATTTAGTTCCAGTCTGGAGCAGTCACACCACAACTATAACCCTGACTATAATATCGGTTAGTCCTGACACTCAGGGAAATAAACGCATGCAACTTAGGAATAGTTATGGAAGTTTTTTCCAAGTAATAGCGCATTATTCCGGGTCATACTGTACAGCTTGGACTTCAAAACAACCCATGTACACACTCCAGTGGTTGATGAATTATGGATATGTCACAGATTATGGAAATATAATAAAAAAGGATACAAAATACAGAGTGGTTACAGATTTTAATACGGATGCATCACGGATGCTAATAATTTACAGATTAAATGTTTGGACCAGGCGGCACGGTGGTGTAGTGGTTAGCGCTGTCGCCTCACAGCAAGAAGGTCCTGGGTTCGAGCCCCGGGGCCGGCGAGGGCCTTTCTGTGCGGAGTTTGCATGTTCTCCCCGTGTCCGCGTGGGTTTCCTCCGGGTGCTCCGGTTTCCCCCACAGTCCAAAGACATGCAGGTTAGGTTAACTGGTGACTCTAAATTGACCGTAGGTGTGAATGTGAGTGTGAATGGTTGTCTGTGTCTATGTGTCAGCCCTGTGATGACCTGGCGACTTGTCCAGGGTGTACCCCGCCTTTCGCCCGTAGTCAGCTGGGATAGGCTCCAGCTTGCCTGCGACCCTGTAGAAGGATAAAGCGGCTAGAGATAATGTGATGTGTGTGTGTGATGTTTGGACCATCAAAGTTCATAAATAAAATATCTTACCTGCATTTATATGTTTAATTTATTAATTTACTATTGATATTTCACAGAAAATCACATATCCGTGAATAAAATATCTGTGCTTTGTATTATATATTTTTATTTTCTGTGAATCCATATTCCGTGACTTCGTGATGCAACAAGGATGTACAAAGATGCCCTGGGAAAAATAACATGCGCTCAGACAACGTCACATGTAAATAACAATTACCTGATTGGTCAGATGTTTTATCGGTCCTGGGTTTATCCGTACCTCACTGATACGGATAAACCCAGGGCTGGGCTATAGGTATCATTATCGGTCTGGTGTGAGCATCGACCACATAAACTACAGGGGACTGATTTATTTATAGTTATCATTATAGTTGTAGTTATAGTTATTGGTATTGTTGGACCGGGCCTTTATTCATCCTCAGTAGCTGCCTGGTCAGGATCGTTTTTATGTTTAGAAGAAACAGAACTAGCTTAATGTGTAGAAAATATCGTAGACAGGTACAAACAAAAATAATAACTGCATGAGTGGGATTTAGAAACTGTCTTGTGTACATCTCTTGTTGAGAACAATTATGAACTGGAATGATGTTGCTGAGGATAAAGAACTGAACGTACTAAAATTTTTTCCTCTGTTTTTTTTTTTTTATTCCTAGCTCAGGGATCATAGACTTAAGATTCATTTAAAAAAAAACAGAAGAAGAAGAAGAAGAAGAAGAAGATACAGATATTGGAAGCACTATACAGATTCAATAATAGATTTGGACTTTAAAAATACATGAAATGTGAATTGTGTAATTGTGATGCTACAGGTTAAAGAAAGCAATGTCCTTTTGTATATGTTCCACAAAAGTTTGTTTCAATGGCCTCAAGATAATACAGATGAATGTCCAAATGTTTCTTTTGATTTATCTATATAAGGTTGCTTTGTGCACATGTGAGCCTCAAAGCTTTCATGCATGCATACACGTGTCTGTCCTGGCCTGAATAAAGGCATCTTCTTTCTAGTGAAATGCTCATACAACAGGTTATAATAATAAAAGCAAAGCCTGCTTTTCATGTAGTGCTTCGAAAACTTCCAATCAACATGCACTAATTTGTATTGGGGACATTTGGGGGAGTTGATTTTCAGTCTGCTTGCACAAGCATTCACCATTTAAACTAGACTTTTCTCCTTTATCATGGCAAACCTGATTAAGATTGTGCCCCAGACAGGACTCAGAATCTGAAACCACTTAGAGGGGCTCCAGGAGAGAGAGAGAGAGAGAGAGAGAGAGAGAGAGAGAGAAACTTACTTGAGAAGAATGAAAAGCTCAGTGTTGCTATTAGAAAGCCATCAGACTTGGCAGGAGTGGTAAGCTCATTGGGGGAGTTGGCTGTGTCTCATTATATCGGCCCCCCATTTCAAAGTCTACCAGGATATTGTAAGATTGATTGCAGCAGCCAAAAATAACAACATTCTACTTTCTATGAGGGGACGGACCTGCATAGGCTTGCTTTGGGAGAATTACTCACATTGATGGTGCTGATCTCATTTTAAACAAAACTAACAGGCAAGTGAGTGGGTTTTATACTTCAGGCATTAACACTTAGGGACTGGTGTGTGATTATTATGTCTATGTGAAGCAGCGGAGCGTGTATTTATGTACTTCTATGAACAGAAAGTGTAAAGTCTAATATAAATACATGTTCCTCATGGTTGTTTGGAGTAAGGCTGGCCAGGTCTGGCTGTACTTAGTGGGCTTTAATTCACAGTAGCATAGCACTGAGGTCCCTTGGGGCCCGACTGTAATCAGAGCAGAGGCCCCTCTAAGCTGCAAGTGCTCCCCCTCCCCCAACTATGCCTCAGTCACACCCGGGTGGCATCCGGAGGTCATCTGTACAAACTCAGATGTTTTTCAGCAATACCGCTCAATCTCAAGGGCCCCTATTTTGGGGGCCATTTAGAAGTGAAAGCGTAACCTGCTGTTTAACAGAGGCCAGTTTTATGGAGAATGGGGAGCAGAAGAGTGAACTTTTGTTTGAGGGCAAGGGCGTTATAACCTTGACCAGGCACTGTAATCCTTCAGAAATGAGCACAGAACATTTGTGTAACACTCTTCCTTAACAGGCTTTGTATGAATTCTGAAAAATGTCAAAAGATATGTGTATGTAACATTATAATTAGATTCATGATTGTATTCTGGGTGCGATTTGCTGGGGGGGATGGTGGGGATCATCCCCCCCTCTGGTTTTTATCTCTGCTGAAAAAAAATCCTCGGGGACAACCCCGTCAATAAAACAAACAAACCAAAAAAAAAGTTGACATGACAGGCATGTTGTGACACAGTTTTCTATGGTCTACATTGCACTCACTTTCAAAATGACCCGAAGTGGCAGCTTTGATGTTCATGAACGTCCCCAGCAAATAGATACATTGTAGATAATAACAATATCCAGAGTGTGAACGTGGATTTAGCGCCATGAATCACATCCTTACTGATGAGCGCAACAGAATGAATGTATCCACACTGAACAGCCTTCTTTTCCTCGCTGTCAATGGGCCAGACGTGCGTTCCTTCCCTGCTGAGAAATTCGCAGAAATGTGGATTAAAGAAGGGTGAAACGCGGCGGAGAGCGCACCGACGGGAAAGCAGAAAAGGCCACATGAACTGCGCCATCAGAGCAAACTGTTCATTTAGTATTCATGTATTTTAGTGATTTTCGAGTCACTGTCCATTTAATCCGGAGGGAGAGAAACATCAGAGCAACGCGACAAGCAATACGAACTTTGTTGTGTGTTAGTGTTCGTGTATTTAGTCAGAGAGATAGGAAGATGAATTTACTATCTCTGGTTTAGTGTTCGTTTTCATTTAGTGTTTGTGGCAGCGGGGGCGTGGTCAAGCATCGGTCTGTGACAGAAGGACGGCAGGACAGAACTGATTTCACACAACTCGCTTTTATTCAGCTTTTCAGCTTCTATCTGCACTCGCACACACATCAGTCGTCTAGTTGTGGAGAGAGCTCCCTCTGCTCGCGCTCTCTCTCCTTAAATAGGGCGCGGTCACTGGGAAGACACACAAACACATTAATTAACGACAGGTGTAGTGATTCTGCCACTTATCTTCCCTGACTCCGCCCTCCTGTCACAGACCGATGCTTGACCACGCCCCCGCTGCCACAGTGTTATTCATTTGATATCGGGGCCCTGTACTACGAAGCGGGTTTTCTGGCTTACCAGGGTAACTTCGAGAGTAACTTGATCACGTGCAGCGTAACTTCCCGATTAACCCATACTACGAAAGTTGGCTATGTTCAAACCGAGGTATGCTGCCATGGCAACTTACGCTGCATCTCAAACCTGCTCGTCTCAGGTTATGTTCTTGGTTAACCCGAGGTTTCCGATTAACCACACCCTTTTTAAACACCACCTCTCCACCGACATTTCCTCTAGAGACAATGCCAGCGTACCTGGATGACCCGTGCGATATCGGAGCGCAGATTAGAGATGGGATTTATGGCTCTTTGATGGGATCCGCATCTTTGTGATCCGTTCTTTGAAAAGAGCTGTTCAAAAGACTGGCTCATTTGGCTCTTTTTAAATATTTATTCAGTTTTAAGAAGACAGCGTCTAAAGAAGCCAGATCCCTCTGCTTAGACAGTGACAATATTTCTGGACATACCTTTTATATAAAGCAACCTAGACTTACATTATTGTAACCCCTAAACGCTCCTAAATAACCATTAAAACACAATGAGGGCTTCAATGAATGTCCATGTCACGGCTTTTCTGTAAAAAAAAAAAAAAAGAACCCACTCAAGAACATAGTTATCAAGAACGCAAGAATATTTTATAGAAAAACACTTGTTTTACAAAAATATTTAAGTCTGAGATATAAAATAGATACAACTACAATAAATATAACACAAGAACATTTTAATAGAAAAAAACTTATATTAAAAATATTGAAATTGTAACAAAAATAGATACAAATAAACAGTCAGATAAATAGATAAAGTTATAACAAGAACACAAGATTATTTTAATAGGAAAAACAATTAATGCAAAAAATATTATTAGAAAAATAGATACAACTAGACAAACAGATAAATAAATAAAATACACAAAAATAGAACAAACAAAATGACGATAGAATAAATTAAATGAACGTCCGTGCAAAGTAGTTTTCCCACAATATTATCATTAATATCACACAACTACATTATAAACTATATACAAAACAATTTGAACTATTAGGCAAACAGATAAAACTTGAATAAACAAAAGGTAAATACTGTTTAGCCTACTTCTTGTCCTTGGGCAAAAGCTTTTTCATCTGAAACACAGTACAGAAAAAGAACGACACACACTTACCATTATGAATGATGTTTTTATATTTCCTTTTCACCTGTTGCCAGGTGCGTTTGGCACTGCTGTTGCCTCTGAAATGTTCACAGGACATACACCAACTTAGTCAAAGGGACTGAACAGTCAGTCATCCTAATTCATGTGACTCTGTGCACATATCAGCTTAAGTAGGCTACTCCATGAATTTACCATACCAAATTTTATTCAGGATTTTTCGGACATTAAACAAGCTATATATGACTGGGGCCACGTCGAAGGACCATTTTCTGTGACTTGTGATTGATCATGAAGCTTTCTCTCATCCTATACTTCTGTTCTGGAACATGTAGAAGGGAGAATGTACTTACGCATTTACCCGATCGGCAATTCATTGCCAACATGCTTGCCGCTCCTTATTGGCAGCCGCTGTGTTAGATTTTGTTCTTAATGTTGTCTTGAACTCCTCGTAGCTTTGCATTATGACAGCGCATTCTTCCTCCGTGAAGTACGGCGACCGTGCCATTGTGAACAGTGGGGATTTGCGCTGATAACCTCCCCTTTAACGTGAACGCGCATTAACCCTGATTAGGTTAAACCAGGTTCAACAAATCAACTTCATAACTGGCGTCGTAGTACCGTTTAACCCCAAACAAGATAACCAGGTTTTGTCAACCCCGGTTTAGTGGGGGAACCCTGGGTTACTTCTGGGTAGGTTAACCTCCGTTCGTAGTACAGGGCCCGGATGTTATTGAGCTGTTAGCCTATTGTTACCTTAGTTTTGTGATGTTTCATGATTAAAAAAAAAAAAATCCCCCCTTCTGGTTTTTTGACAAATCGCACTCTGATTGTATTCATATTTGCAGGTGTGATTTACTGGAAATCTAGGAATTGAGCTTGTGTAAGTGCAAAACACAAATCTAAAACAGTACACTAAATCATAAAATTCAACAACTAATCTAAAACACAACAGCAAAACCAAGAACACGTCAGCAAAACAAAAACAGCAAATCAGATAACACAGCACCAAGTAAGATAAAACAACAACAAATCAGATAACACGATACAAAATCTACAAACACAACAGCAAATTAGAAATCTCAATTGATAAACTAAAAATAGCAACCCAAAAACCAAAACTGCACATCAAAAATGCAACCGCAAAATCAAAAACACAACAGCAACGTTGAAAACAACAGCAAATAATAAATACATTAGCAGAACTCTAAAACACAACAGTGAATCAAAAACATGATCACAAAATCAAACATGCAACAGCAAAACAAAAAAAAACCCAAAACCTTGTGGGTGGCACAGTAGTGTAGTGGTTAACGCTGTTGCAAGAAGGTTCTGGGTTCGAGCCTCATGGCTGATGGGGGCCTTTCTGTGTGGAGTTTGCATGTTCTGTCTGTGTCCAAGTGGGTTTCCTCTGGGTGCTTTGGTTTCCCCCATAGTTCAAAGACATGCAGGTTAGGTACACTGGGGCCACTGAAATTGGTGCAAGCTGTAGTGGTTTCCCAGCCATAATGTACATATATAAACCTTTTGTTATTTGCCACAAAAGAAATCTTTATTGATTCAGTTTTGAACAATAATGCAAATTATGACAAACTTTCACCAATAGCAATGCTTGATGTACATTTTAGACCCAATTTATCCATAAAACATTAACTAAATGACTCCCACCCCTCCCCCCACATTATTGGCTGCCTTCGACTCCTGATTCATCCATTCAACTCGAATAAACAGGAAGTGATTCAGTCTAACAATCTGTTTTTGGGGGGTTATTCTATTAACTGTTATAAAATCAATTATATAGAAAGTCTATTTTCTGTATTATGTGACATTTCAGTCATAAAATATATCTTTTTTTATCTGCCCCAATGTTATTGTCAACTCTGTTAAGTCTGTTCTAAAACCGCATAGACTCCACAAAGACTTTTAATAATACACATGACACCTGCACCAAGAGATGTCACTTCCTCTGGTGGGAAACTACAGAAAGGCAGTGAGGTATGTTATGTTTCTTCCCTTATTAATTTGAACAAAATATTGAGGATTTTACACCAACAGTAGATTAATTATTCGTCAAATTTGTTATTGTGATATTGGAGTGAATCGCTCGCTCATTAAAAAAACCAATAATACGATTAAAATCCATAAAATTATGTTTTATACATGCCATGTGGTCTCTAGTTTGAGGTTAGCATGTGGAGTTAAGACACAAAAAGGTGGAAAATGTCAACTCTGTTATCATCAGATCTGTCAATGGATTGCTCAGTTTAACACTTGAAATGTACCCAGAATTTTGAATGGACCATATAAAATTAACATTTATTCCACAAAATCGAGTCGTACATGAGCTGATAGCCAACGAGGTGCGTAGTGCCGAGCTGTCTATAAACCATGTACAATGAAATTGAGTGGAATAACTGTTTTATTCTATCCACATTCACTGGATTTTGAGAAACAGAGCATTTTTATTTTTTGCAAGTTTGATAAATAAAAACCTTGTACAAAATATCCAACAAAATCATTTCCGCTTAGAATGTAAACAAACTGTTGAAATGGCAGTAGCAATTTGTGAAAAATGCTATAATAGCATTTTTTGAAAAAAAAAAACATTCTTGCCATCAAATATTTTTATTCCATATTTTGTTGCTTTTTTTGTATTTTGGGGGTTTTTGTTTTCGAGCAGAGTTTTTATTTCGTCCTTGTTTGGTTTAGCAACACACCATATATGCCATATACTCATATACCATGAGTAGAGAAAAAACATTTTGTTTTTTTCTGCTCACGGTATATGAGCTGATAGTCGAGTAATAGAGAAACCAATCAGAGTGCACGATTGCTCATATCCAGTGAATGTGGATAGAATATATATATATATATATATATATATATATATATATATATATATATATATATATATATATACACAAAAAAAAAAACACCCAAGAGCAATTCAGAAACAAAACACAACAGCAAATGTGAAAACACAACCTCATATTCCAAAACATGCAAAGGGTTGGTCCTTACTAGACAATACATGCTCATTGCTGATTGGCTAAAGTGTGCATCAGTCTGAGAGATAAGGGAAAACAGAGAGATAAACCATGTTTACAGTAAGTACGAGATATGAGCTGAAATGAATCCGGGATGCTTTTAGTTGGGTTTATTTTTATCAAGATGATGTTATGGTGTCAACTTTGTGGGTAAGCAGGCAATGAAAAGTCACCTAGAGGAAGTCGAGTTATTCAGAAGAATTCCGAATTCCTTTAATTCCTGACTCTAATAACATACACTGTCTCTAATTTGCATTCAATTGTTTTTATTATGCTAATAATATAAAGTCTGAAAAGCTGTAAATCCTTCTTGTATTCAGTGTCCAGTCAGCAACAAACATCTGATGTCCATAAGGACCTACGCTTTCCTTTATGGCATAATGTCGATGTGTTTCTGTATGTTTTCATTGTGTTTTTGTTTTTGTTTTTGCTTTTTTCTGATTTGCTGTTTTGTTTTTGGTTTGGTTTCATACGTACAGGCCATCATAATATTTGCAGGTTTTTAGATTTTCAGAATTCTGTTGTTGTGGATTCAGTAATTAAAGTCTGTGTTTTAAAAGTCTGGAGGGAGTATTACACTAGATTTTTTTTTTTTTGCCAGGGTGGACACCCAGGCCTACACTCAGATAACACCCTCTCACACCCTTGTGTGGTTATATAGATAACACCCACACTGTATTATCAGCAGACACCATGTAGTTGAAGATGTTCACACTGATAAGGTTGTCAAAGACAGAACCACATCCATCAGTGGCAGATTTTCAAATAACAACAAAACCAAAGGGAACCCTGAGGGAACCCTCCCAAAAGGATCAATAAAGTTCTATCTAATCTAATCTAATCTAATCTAATCTAATCTAATCTAATCTAATCTAATCTAAAACCCAGAGATTTTAAAACCACTGGTTTATGCTACAAAAAAATTACATAAATAAAAATTAAATAATTTGGAGTGACAATGTCCCGGGGCCGGCAAGGGCCTTTCTGTGTGGAGTTTGCATGTTCTCCCCGTGTCCGCGTGGGTTTCCTCCGGGTGCTCCGGTTTCCCCCACAGTCCAAAGACATGCAGGTTAGGTTAACTGGTGACTCTAAATTGACCGTAGGTGTGAGTGTGAATGGTTGTCTGTGTCTATGTGTCAGCCCTGTGATGACCTGGCGACTTGTCCAGGGTGTACCCCGCCTTTCGCCCATAGTCAGCTGGGATAGGCTCCAGCTTGCCTGCGACCCTGTAGAAGGATAAAGCGGCTAGAGATAATGAGATGAGATGAGATGAGTGACAATGTGATGTTTAGTGATATAGAATGTTTATAATGCTCAACTAAGTTGGGTAAATTGTGTGCTTATGTGGTTTTAACATATTTGGTGTTTTATGTGTTATGCAACCAGGTATTTTATGGATTTTAGTGTCTTATTTGTCATTTTTTTAATTAAACATCAGTCTATCAAGGTAGAGCAGATGTTGATAATACAGATATCAATGAGACCATCAATGATGGCGTAGCTTACTCTGGCCGTGTCTAGTCCAGAAGGAACGATCTAAAGTGGGCCACCTTGCGCAATAAATGTTGCAAGCTATATACACTATATACACCCTAGGAATACTGACCTATTTACCAGAAAGAATCCAAAACAGAGAAGAATTGACCAAGAAGAAGTGATTTTTGTTGAACTGCTCATTAAGGCTTAATTAGTCCATAAGTTCATTAATAATTGTAAATAAGCAAATCTGGGTAGAAGTTACATGCACCCCAGGTACCCCTACCTTTATTCCAAAAAGAATCAAAATCAGTGAAGAATTGAGGGAGAAGAAGTGATTTGTGTGGAAACTACTCGTTAGGGCTTAATTACTCCATAGCTTTATTCTTCATTGCAATTATGCAAATTTGGGTAGAAGCCATATGCACCCCAGGCAGACCTACCTTCCTGCCAAAAAGAATAAAAATCGGTGAAGAATTGAGAGAAGAAGAAGCGATTTTCATGAAATGTGGACGACTCCGGACGGACAACGGAGGACGGACAACACATGATGGAATCACCTGTCGGCCAGATGAGCTAATAATAATAATGTGTATTAGTATAAATATGCAGGTGATTGTAGAAAATCACACATGATGATTGGTCAAAAAATTCAGATTATTTCTCAGTAATCACCTCGAGTGACTTGACAAAATGGCGGCCAAGTGCTTCGTCACAATAAGTGAGGAAGAATTACAAATTATGAAAGAAAATGCTGTTCCTAAAAGCACTAAAGATGTGATGAAGTTTGGTCTAAAACTATTCAAAGGTAAGGTGGAATTGTGATTTGTTTTATCGATTTCAAAACAAAATATTTTATGTGAGTCAGCACAGATAATTAACACAAGTCTGCACGCAACTCAAAGTTTGAAATAAATTATTTTTAATGCGATACTTTTTTTTTTTAAATAATCACCTGTGTATTTATACTAAAACAATTATCCACCTCAGGCTCAGTGAATATCGGTGTATAATAACCTCATGATAGTCACTTTGCCTTTGGCAAATAATTGTTAAAAATCCCTAAAGAAAGAAACAAAGAAAGAAAGAAGGAAGGAAATCAGAACTGCTTTTTCTGCATCATAGCTAATTGTTATGATGAGCTTTTATTATCCATCTTTTATAAATGATTAGAAGAGGCTGGGTGGCCTGCCACTCCAGCTGCTACCACATCTGGCAGCTCTGCCAGGTGCTCATGCCCATATGACATTCTTGAATGGAGGAACCCTTCCACAGCCTGCCAGCTCCACCTGAGGCATTGGGCCCGATTCAGCACAGAGCCCCAGCCATAAACAAACTCTCATTTACCACTTTAATCACCAGACCTGGTGTTTTGATTTTTACATAATGGGTTTAACTAACACTTCTGGTTTTCAGCACCATTTAAGTGAAAGCCAAGTAGCATGCCCTGAGAACGGCAGCAGGCTTAGGCATGAATGGATATTCTCCACATTCCTGCCATTATGACGATGCTGCCTTTTCGATAGGGACGAGTGGCAGATCTCTAAGGCTGTGGTAGACCAGAAAGAAGGAAGGAGGAGGGAAAGGGCAAGACGAATGGTCAGTGCAGCTCAACAGCATTTGCTTTTCTCTGGCTTTTTTCTCCCAGCTGTTTTTCATTGCTCCTGTCAGAGATGTCATTTGTGTTTGAGGTTGAAGGCTGTGGGGGGGACGGCAGTCTTGCCTCAGCCCTGATGGCTTTAGCTGCTGCTCCACTAGCACTCTAGGCATTGTAAATGTCTGTCAGGATAGACTATTAAAAGCCGTACAAGTCACTGTTCTTTGTATTTGGACCACTTTGACACAACTCAATGCAAAGAACATGAAGCAGAGCCACATGCTTACAGCTTCTCTGGATATTACAACTAACATCAAACGTGAAAGTGGGAGATAGAAAAACAGGAGCCTAGGAATGTATAGTAGCTAATCTGGCTTGTTATGATTGCTAATTAACTCTATTAATAGCTATTACACATGTAATCCAATTATTTGGCATTGTTGGAAATGTATACTTATGCAAAAGATTTCTAGCACAAGTTCGGGCTGCACGTAATGGCTTAAATTATAATCACAACTATTTGGCCAATATTGAAACGATTTATTGCAATTATTCAATTCGACTTTTCTTATACACTGTAATTATTATGTAATCAATAAATGAAAATAATCAGCAAGTTAGGTGATGAAGCTGAATTGATTATGTTCCCAAAAACAGCACATCCCGAAATGTTTCATATCTCTTATACCATGGCAATTTGGCAATTAGTACAATTTTGAATTTATTAAAGAAACACAAAAAACACTTTTTATCCATTTACAGTATAGTTACTGTGCAACATCTGAAAACAAGTTAGTTCCTGTTATCACTTGTGCTATAGCATCTATAGTGCATTATTGTCATTCTTTCACCTGCTTCTCTCTCTCTCTCTCTCTCTCTCGCCCCTTTTCCACCAAAGCAGTTCCAGGGCTGGTTCGGGGCCAGTGCTTAGTTTGGAACCGGGTTTTCTGTTTCCACTGACAAAGAACTGGCTCTGGGGCCAGAAAAACCGGTTCCAGGCTAGCACCAACTCTCTGCTGGGCCAGAGGAAAGAACCACTTATGTCAGCAGGGGGGCGGAGTTGTTAAGACCAACAACAATAACAAGACCACGAAAGATCGCCATTTTTAAGCAACGAGAAGCAGCAGCTGTACAAATGAAAGACCTTGTATTTTTTTACAAATGTTTGTACGGACATACCAATCTAAATGTACGTAACTTTGTATCATTTGTGTCACACGGCCGTACAAGACAGAGCAATTCGCTAAATTTGAAGACTCCTTCCTGCAAAACGTCTACTTTTCAGGCTTCCTATTTTAATAGAATTGTCAAACTGTGGAACTCTACTTGTAACTATGCCCCTAAAATCTGTTTTTCTACTCCAACCTCTTTTCAAACCTATGTCAGGCAAACCTTGTTCCACCTTCTGGAAAACACTTTCGATGTCGATCAGCCGTGCACTTGGTCGTTTGTGAGATCGTGTCCTTGTCATCGTTAGAGTTTAATATCTGTATCATGTTAATTGTCCTTTTTTAGCTTACCTTAATTGTGTTTATTCATTTATACATAGTTTTAATTATTTGGGCGGTGCCTCGCATGGGTACTTTCGGGTCCCGTTCGTGCCGACCCCTTTGGGTGGCTTTCTTGTCAGTTATTTTTATTTATTTATTTATTTATTTATTTATTTATATTTTTTTTTTGCTCATTTATTTTTGTATTTTTGTAATTTGATGTGAGAAGTCATGCCCAATAAAGCAATTTAAAAAAAAAAATGCAAAGTCATCCATTATTATTGTTGTTGTTGCTGCTGCTGCTTCTCCCGTGTTATTTTTGCTTCGATTTTCGCACCAAGGTTTATGCAAACATAGCGATGTAACTGATGTATACAGCGACGTAATGACGTGGCTTCCCTTAGCACCACGAGCTATGGAAAAGCAAACTGGTTCTCAGCTGGCTCGCAAGTTGAACGAGTTGTGAACCAGCCCTGGAACTGATTTGGTGGAAAAGGGGTATCTCTCTCTCTCAAAGTTAATAAGGCAAAAAATAGAGATTGTTAACAAAAAAGTTGTAGACCCTCTTCCCTGGATACTTTCCCATGTCATACAGCTTTATATTACATAGACACAAGGGTTTTACTGGGAAATACACACTCGTATTTTTCATACAAACTACATCCAGGACATCAAGAACCACAAATGTGATATGTTTAAATAATATTGCCTGGCATTGAGTAGTATATCAGATATATTGCTTGAGTCAAAGACGAGTAGCTGAATGGAATATATCTGATATACCACGAAAAAAGCCATTATTATTATTATTATTATTATTATACATTCCTTTCAGGTGTTCATACGAAATACAAAAGATTTTGAGAGAATTTTGAAAGAGAAAGATGCATATCTTTCTCTTTCAAAATTCTCTCAAAATCTTTCGTATTTACTGAAGCCAACTTGGCGGCCATGTTTGTTTACAAATTGTCACAGTCGCTTGCTAGCATGGAAGTTTTACGTCTCCAATGTGTCTCTTTTCCAGTTTTTCGTGTCCATTGGTTTGTTTTTCTCTTGTCAATATGTGTGAAGAATATCTAATGAAGTTTTGGTAGCCTTTTGGGTGTTCAACGCATCTTTCTCTTTCTTGGCAAACAAAGAAATGCTTCTGTGTGTGCACAGCAGAAAACTTTCTCACTGAATATTCGCATCAGCTCCAACGTGTGATGTCATATTGTCTTGACAACCATGCAATATCATAAACCATATCCAATACTCATTCTCTGTTGGGTAGAGTGACGTAATACATGTAGGATAAACGATATGCTAACAATATTGCATGCTATCAAACCAAATGAATGAAACCCGCTAGAAGGGAATAGAACACATGGAAAAAATGTCCTGTATGTATAATAATTTCTGATATCCTCACTCATGAAGAAATCAATTAATTGTTTTGATAAATTTGCAGACTTTTTGTTTGTGAATGTGTTTATATAATAAAAAGAAAATCACACATCAGCTTGAAGATATGAAGTTTATCTTCTCGTCTTGAAAAACTCATATTTTTCATATGAAATACATCGTGGATCTGAGTGACATAATTTCAGATATTTCACTCCGATGAGGTCACTCCCAGTGTTTCCCCACTGACTGGACATGCGTTGTCAAAATGGTGAACCATTTCAAAATTAAAATTATTTTGATTGACTTGCATATTTTTTGTGGCTGTATCCATATAATATAAAGAACATTTCAGGGTGGCATGAAGATATGAAGTTTATCTTATGTTGAACTCGTTCACTACATTCGCCACTCAAAGATATGTTCATATCTTCGCACCACCATGTAATAACCTTTATATCTCTGACTGATACAAAGTGCTGACACTGGAGACTCCTTCCAAACATGCTAGATAAGCATTTCCTTACAGAAAACTTCACCATATCAACAGCTACATGCTTTTTATTTCCATTTATCTGGAACATCTGTCCTTAAAATCCTTGTGTAAGCTGTTTGTATGGAAACAAAAATGCATTAGAATGAGTAATATAATATGATACATGCAGGACACTTTTTCGATGGAATAAAAATGTGTTCTATTCCCTAGTAGCGGGTTTCATTCATTTGGTTTGATATCATGCAGTATTGTTAGCATATCGCTTGTCCTGCGTGTATTACAATCACTCTACCCAATGGAGAATGAGCATTGAATATGGTTTACGATACTGCATAGTTTTCAAGACAACATGACATCATACATCGGAGATGTAAAATTCCATGCTAGTGAGCAGCTGTGATAATTTGTAAACAAACATGGCTGCCAGATTTGCTTTGTTAAATACAGAAAATTAAGGGAATTTTGAAAGCAAAAGATGCATTGAACACCCGAAAGGAATGTGTATGTATAATAATTAATAATGGCTTTCTTGTGGTATATCAGATATATTCCATTCAGCAAGCATGATATTGAACTCATCTTTGACTCATGCAGTATCTGTTAGGATTGATGGAGGTGTGGTGAAGGTAGGATCCAAGAGCAGAACACAGACAGTAATCCAATAAATAATATGATTTAATTCAGGGAAGAAAGGGTGTGGCAAAAAGGTAAACAAACAGGACAAAAAACAAATGCCAAAAATAGTCTGGACAAAATGAGACAAACAACTTGACAAACATGACAGGCAAAGACAAAAACGCTAGTGCAAAAAACCATGAACAAGCGCATCGGTGCTGGCGTGAGAGAGCTGTAATCTCCGGAGTGGATGTCCGGGGCGGAGCATGACAGTACTCCCCCTTCAACGAGCGCCTCCAGGCACTTTAGGTAGAGTGTCGGGGTGTTGCCAGCGGAAGTCAGAGATGAGGGTTGGGTCCAAGATGAACCTGGCGGGGACTCAACTTCTCTCCTCGGGACCATAACCTTCCCAGTCCACCAGGTACTGGAATCCTCTGCCTCACTGCTGCACCTTCTTGACCATGTAGGCTTCGCCACCATCGATGAGCCTGGGAGGAGGAGAGGGTTTGGAGGGTGGGAGCAAAGAACTAGAGACCAGAGGTTTAAGCTGTGATATGTGGAACATGGGGTGGATGCATCACATGGTGAGTGGTAGTGCCAGACTGATGGACCATGGGTTGATTACCTTTTTGACGAGGAAGAGTCCTAGGTACCTGGGAGCCAGCTTGCGGGAGACGGTTCTGAGTGGCAGATGGCGTGTGGAGAGCATAACTCATTGCCCCACCCAGTAAGTGGGCGCCTTAGAGTGGCGTTTGTCAGCCTGCCTCTTGGATGCTAGGGCGGAGCGAATGAGTTTTTTCCTGGCCAATGCCCATGTCCTTCTGCAGCAGCATATGCAGATTTGGGCTGAGGGTATGGTGACCTCCTCCTCTAGGTTGGGGAAGAGTGGTGGTTGGTAACCTAGGGAGCACTGGAAGGGTGAGAGAACCTGTGGCAGATGAAGAAAGAGTGTTATGAGCATATTCGACCCAAGATAAGTACTTACTCCAAGGACCGGCATCCCTGGATGCCAGACACCTGAGTGCCACCTCCAAATCTTGATTCGCCCATTCCGTCTGGCCGTTGGTTTGGGGATGGAAACCTGAGGAGAGACTACAGGAGGCCCCAATGAGTTTTCAGAAGGCCCTCCAGAACTGCGCAGTGAACTGAGGACCCTGGTCGGAGACAATGTCAGTGGGGAGTCTGTGTATGCGGAAAATATGGAGGATGAGTAATTCAGCGGTTTCTTTAGCAGTGGGAAGCTTGGGCAGAGGGATGAAATGGACTGTCTTGGAGAAATTGTCAATAACTGTGAGGATGCATGTGTTGCCACCTGAGTTGGGGAGTCCTGTGACGAAGTTCAGGGCGATGTGAGACCAGGGTCGATGAGGTGTCAGAAGGGGTCTTAGCAAGCCGGCAGGGAGTCGATTGGCTGTCTTGTTCTGGGAGCATGTGTCGCAGGCTGCCACGAACTCCTGGACGTCTTCCTTGATGGATGGCCACCAGAAGCGCTGTTGGACGAGCGCCAGGGTTCGAGCAGCTCCTGGGTGACAAGTCAACTTGGAGCCATGACCCCACTGCAGCACCTGGGTTCACACAGAACAGGGAACAAACAGATGGTTAGATGGTATGTTGCTTGAATTACCTTCTCTGGGGTCCTGCTCCAGGGCCTTCTGTACTAACGTCTCCACCTCAAGTAGGGCGGCCCCCACCAGACAGCGTGGAGGGAGGATGGTTTCGGGCATACTAGACTCCTCCTGGCAGGCAGAGAATATCCTGGACAGGGCATCGGGTTTGCAGTTCTTGGAGCCTGGGCGGTTGGAGAGCGTAAATTGGAAGCGGGAGAAAAGACCATCAGGCTTGTCATGAATTAAGACATTTGGCAGACTTGAGATATTCTAAATTCTTGTGGTCAGTCCAGACAAGGAAGGGGACATCCGACCCCTCAAGCCAGTGCCTCCATTCCTCCAAGGCAAGCATGACGGCCAACAGCTTTCTGTCGCTGATGTAGTTTTGTTCAGCAGGGGACAGCCGGTGAGAGAAGGAGCAGGGTTGGACCTTATCATCACTGGCCCTCTGGGAGAGGATGGCTCTGACCCCCGACTCGGAAGCGTCGACCTCCACAATGAACTGTTTGGTCAGATCGGGTATGGTGAGAATGGGTGCTGTGGTGAACCTGCACTTGAGCATGTTGAAGGCTTTCTTTGCTTCCTCCCCTCACTTGAACAGGGTCCTGACTGAGGTCAATGCCATGAGAGGTCCAGCCACCATGCTGAAGCCATGGATGAAGTGCTTGGAGAAATTGGTGAACCCCAGGAAACGCTGGAGTTCTCGTCGCGAGGATGGGGTAGGCCAATCGGCAACTGCCTCAAGCTTGAGGAGGTCCATCTGGATCCTTGCCGGGGACATGATGAATCCCAGGAATGAGACAGAGCTCTGGTGAAATTCACTCTTTTCCACCTTGACGAACAACTTGTTCTCTAGCAGGCGCTTGAGGACCTGCCGGACGTGACCCCGATGTTCCTCCAGGGAGCAGGAGAAGATCAGAATGTCATCCAGGGTTATCTGTCCCTCTGAGTTACATGTTGATCCTGGGATTGAGATGCTGGCCTCTTCTGCCCCTCGGACCTGCTTGATCCATCCTGGTGCCCTGTGTCTGGTCGGAGTTTTATCGCCCCACTCCTGTGAAGGACGGCCCCATGAGGACAGTTGAGGGTTATACCTGTTAAAACTGTTAATATTATAGTCAGGCTGTCTGTTGTTGCCCAAATGAGGATGGGTTCCCTTTTGAGTCTGGTTCCTCTCGAGGTTTCTTCCTCATGTCGTCTGAGGGAGTTTTTCCTTGCCACCGTCGCCACAGGCTTGCTCATTGGGGATAGATTAGGGATAAAATTAGCTCATGTTTTAAGTCGTTCAAATTCTGTAAAGCTGCTTTGCGACAATGTTTATTGTTAAAAGCGCTGTACAAATAAACTTGATTTGATTTGATTTGATCCAGGTACATGAAAATGAAGATGTTTAGGAAGTCCCTTAAGACATCGTTAACGAGTGCCTGGAAGACTGCGGGTGCGTTGGTCAGGCCAAAAGGGACCATGAGGTACTGGTAGTGACCAGTGGTGGTGTTAAAGGCTGTCTTCCACTCGTCCCCCTCCCTGATCCTGACGAGATGGTATGCATTGCATAGATCTAGCTTGGTAAATACCTTGGCTCCCTGGAGTAGTTCAAAGGCCATGGTCATGAGCGGTAGTGGGTAGCGGTTCTTGACTGTGATGGCGTTGAGACCCCTTGTCCTTTTCCACAAAGAAGAATCCCACCCCTGCTGGGGAGGAGGAAGGGTGCACTTGAACAACCCCAGCTGCCAAAGATTCGGAGATGTACTTCTCCATGGCTTGCCTTGCAACGGGAGAGAGTAGAGTCGTCCTTTGGGTGGTGCTGTCCCAGGTAGGAGGTCGATTCCACAGTCATAGTGTCTGAAGAGGGAGGAACACTGCTCGGGTCTTGCTGAAAACGAGTTTGAGATCCAGATATTCCAAAGGCACATGAGAGAGGTCGGGGAACTCGCTGGCTGAAGGCTGCGGTGGTTTGGCAGGAGGCAGAGCAGAGTTCAGACAGGAAGCTAGGCAGGACTGGCTCCAGCCTAGGATGGTGTTGTCAGCCCAGTTAAGGTGGGGGTTGTGCTGCATTAACCATGGTAATCCTAGGACGATGGGTACGTGGGGGTTGTTCATGACATGAAGCTGGATGGTTTCTGAGTGGTTACTGGAAATCCTTAGGGTGAGCAGGGCAATAAGGTGGGTGATGCTGGTCAAGCCAGTGCCATTGAGTGTCAGGACAGTGAGAAGGACGTCAAGAGCAAGTAGCGGGATTCCCAGACGCTTGGCGGTGGCGGTGCAGATCAGGTTCCTGTCTGCCCCCGAGTCGACGAGGGCCTGGAGGTGGTGATGCTGGTTGTCACGGATAATGATGACAAGAAGTAACGGATGATTAGCGGGGGACTGGTTCCAAGCGTTGCCCACCAGGGCCCCTTGATTCACTGGTGGGCTCGTCCTTTTAGCGGGCAGACTCAGCAGATGTATCCCAGCTGACCGCATTAGAAGCAGGCCCCCATGCTCTGCTGGTGATGTCGTTCCTCCGCTGACACCCAAACCTGGTTTACCTGCATGGGTTTGACGGACGCGACAGAAGGTGGAGAGGAGGTGAAGCTGGGGCGGTTCTTCTCTCTCCTCCATTGCTGGATCCGAGCATTGATCCGGTTGGCGAGGTCCATGAGGCTGGAGAGGTCTGACAGCAGTTCCCGTGATACCAATTCATCCTTGATGGCGTCGGACAAGCCATGCAAGAACGCGTCTGTCTGGGTGCTCTTGTTCCAACCGCACAAAGCCGCCAATGTCCAGAACTCGATGGCATAATCCAAGGTAGACAGGGACCCCTGCCGCAACTCCATGAGCTCTCTGGCCACCTCCCGGCTGGACAGAGAGCAGTCAAAAGTTTGCCTCATCTCTTTGGAGAAATCCTTGAAACTGGAACAAAAGGGTGCATTGGCATCCCAGACCACTGTTCCCCATTCTCTGGCCTTGCCAGTGAGGAGTGTTATTGTATATGCTACCTGGGAGCATTCTGTGGGGAAGGCCAGAGGTTGCAGCTCTAGGATCAACGAACATTGAGACAAAAACAATCTGCAAGTACCTGGTTCTCCATTATAGGGCTGAGGTGCTGGAAGTCTCGGTTCGTGGAGAAAGGCGGTGGAAGAAGCTGAAGTAGGAGACGGCTGGGCAGGGGTAGGCATGGCTTGACAGCGCTGTATCTGCATGGTGAGAAGGTTGAGTGAGTTGTACAGGGTGGTGAGGTTCTGGGTAATTTGTTGTAGGGCTTGTTGGTGGATCCTGAGGAGAGTCCCTTGCTGCTGGATGGCCGTTCTCAGATGGGCGAGTTCCACTGGATCCATGTTGGCCAGAACGTATTGTTAGGATTGATGGAGGTGTGGTGAAGTTAGGATCCAAGAGCAGAACACAGACAGTAATCCAATAAATAATATGATTTAATTCAGGGAAGAAAGGGCATGGCAAAAAGGTAAACAAACAAGACAAAAAACAAAATGGCAAAAACAGTCCAGACAAAATGAGAAACAACTTGACAAAGACATGAGACAGGCAAAGACAAAAACGCCAGTGCAAAAAAACATGAACAAGAAAAGACCCTTACTGCAAGAAACCATGAACCAGAAATAACCCTTAGTGCAAAAGACCATGAACCAGAAGAATGCTTGTGCAAAATCCATGAACAAGAAAAAGTCACTAGAGAGAAAAACCATGAGAAACAAGTGAGGCACAGAAACAGCTAGAGAAGCAAACGAGACGTTCTGGCAAAGTCAGAGTCTGAGAATGGCCTTTAAATAAGCAGCAGTAAAAACCAGGAAGTGAGTTTAGGAGAGAAGGAATTCCTGTCCCGTATCCGGATCGGCGCTGGCATGAGAGATCCGTAATCTCTGGAGTGGATGTCCAGGGCGGAGCATGACAGTATCATGCTCACTGAATGGAATCTGATATACCACTCAACACCAGCCAATATTATTTAAATATAAACCCTGCAGTCAGAACTACTGACAGAGCTGCTGTAGAAAATTAATCAACACCTTATTTAATTATTTAATTTGCTTCAGAATGTGATTGTCTCAGTTCATCTGATTATTTAATTAGCCTTTTACATTTTATCAGTGAAAATGCATGCATGTGCATGTATGCTGCATAAGTTATAACACCTATCCTGTTTTAATGAGAGTCAACCCACAATCAATGAAGTCAACTCAGTCTTAGTTGAGTAAGTCGGTAATGGTATTTCTTACTTTCACCATAAATTTTTATTTATATGATTTTGGTCTATAGCTGTCAAAGGCCTTGACCTTAAAACTGGTTCCTGCTGTGATGTCATGCACTCAGGGCTGGCTGGCTCAGTGGGGCAGCTTGAATGCCAACTTTGCGGTCGATTTTAACTCTTGAAAATATTTTTTTTTTTTTTATTCCCATTTATGCAGCATACAAGAGTCAAGGATGGAGATACTATCCACTCAGAAATGTATTTAAAAATAAAGGTTCTGCATATGTCCTTTAAGGACACTTCAACCATTCCTGCCAGTCTAGGGAATCAAACCAGCAACCTTTTGGGTGGCACGGTGGTGTACGTGGTTAGCCCGATCGCCTCACAGCAAGAAGGCTCTGGGTTTGAGCCCAGCGGCTGGCAGGGGCCTTTCTGTGTGGAGTTTGCATGTTCTCCCTGTGTCTGCGTGGGTTTCCTCCAGGTGCTCTGGTTTCCCCCACAGTCCAAAGATATGCGGTTAGGTTAATATGGGACGGCCTTGGGCTGAGGTGCCCTTGAGCGAGGCGCCTAACTCCCGACTGCTCCCCGGGTGCTGTTAGCATGGCTGCCCACTGCTTTGGGTATGTGTGTGTGCTCATTGCTCACGTGTGTGTGCATGGCTGTGTTCACTGCTTCAGATGGGTTAAATGCAGAGAGGAATTTCACAAGTGTGTGATGAATAAAGTTGTGCTTTCTTCCTTTCTTTTGTTCCCAAAGCTGCTTCTCTAACCATTAGGCCATTGTAGTTCCAGCTTAGCTTGACTAGTGTTGTAGCATAATGCAGTCTTAACATGTGTTGGAATGCAGATTGTGTTGAATGGACAATAGAAACATTTAATGTTGCAGAGCTCAGGATTTATCCGCTACTGAAAACTTACCATATCAGACTGAATTCACTGAAGAAGCCTAAAATCATGCTTGAGATTAAAATATACAGCAATTCTACACCTTTGTAATGTGCTGATATGAAGTGGCTGGTGATTCATCACCCCTTTACACGTCCCAGGTTCCTTAAGTGTTCCTGAACATTGGTGTTTTAGTGAAACCATCACCACAACCTGCATGTGAATAACGTGGGAGGAATAAAGCATCATGTCACCACTAGTCGTATAATGTTGAATGCAAATTGGTATGTAGCTCTACTGGTTTGAATGTTCTTCTCTGCAGCCTGTTCACAAACAGCTGGCTCACATGGGGTGACAACAGGCTCATTTCAAAGGAAAAAAATAAAGCAAACAAACAAGCTTTTCACATGCAAAGAGGCTGTCTAATGCTCTCTTAACTACTGACAACTTAACTCTGAATATCAATTGCTTGACATCACTAAAAGATGGTTCTGCATTGCAAGAATCAGGCAAAAATCAAGAACAATGCTAAAAACTACTTGTACAAATCTGTTACGATATGACAAGAGATATACAGATATACAACTATTGTTTAGCAGCAATTGCAGGTGAATTCAGATGGAAAGTGTACTGAGAGTGAATGAGGGTCAAACCCTAGAATGTGTCTGAAGATCACTTTGAACTGGGGTGGGCTTGAAAGCCACACCAAGTAGGTTTGTGAGAGTCACAGCCAAAGGTCACATTCCCTTGGCTTTTGGCCAGTATAATTAATATTTATAAGGGTTTAATGCTAGATAGGCATCCTCACCAGCACTCTCTCTCTCTCTCTCTCTCTCTCTCACACACACACACACACATATATACTGACTTCCTTTAATCATAAATCTCCTCCATAGAAAATTGGCATGAATTACAAAGAAATCTCGTGAATACTTGTATGTTCCCTTGAAAATTTATTAGCCGCGTATCCCGAGACCTTTCCCTTCTTCCTATACAGAAATCACCTCAATACCCACTCCATTCTAATCACCCAGTCTGTATTGGGTCTGATTTACAGTGCGTCTGAAGTGGAAAGAACAAAAAATTGTCCGAATTACAGTATTAACATAATCGAATGTGCAAGCGATGAGGTCTTGGGCTCGTTTGTCAAGCTAAAAGAAATTAATTTATTCGTAAATTGTTGGCAGGAGCATCAACACAAGAAATGTGGTAGTTATAGAAAATGCAGCTCGTTTAGAAAAAAACCATCTGTATGCCAGAAAAATGCCTGAGTTTGTATAAATTTAAATGTAAGAAGATTCGCTTATTAGGGGTGTAAATCACTGGTACATTTCTTACTTTAATCGAATAGTTTGGAAAGATTTGTACTTATAATTGAAGTTCAAGACTTGTAATCTTACTTAAGTACATTTTCAAGAGGAAAAAATATATATTTCACTCCTTAAATTTCATTTTGACCTTCATTTATTCATTTATTACAAATCTCACACACCAAACCTTTTTCCTTGTTTTCTATTTTTTTCCTAGTAGCACAACATAAATTAAAATATCAGCCTTTAAAATTTGGCATTGAATCTAAAGAAGTATGTTGAGTTAAGCCAGCTAGTTGAGTTTATTAAATAACATTAGCTTGTTAAATTCGCTTGCTAGTTTCCTTTTGTAACTTGTTCAATTAGTTAGATCATTAAGTTTTGTAAATTAGCTTGTTAAATTAGGTGGCTGGTTCATTTTTGGAAATTAACTTGTTATGTAACTGTTTGGAGTTTTGTAAATTACCTTGTTAAATTCAAATTCAAGTCAAATTCAAATTTTAGTTGTCACATATACAATTATACATCCTACGATATGCAGTGAAATGCTTAGCGCAATGCTCCATAAGTAGTAAAGATAGTTGAAAAAAAGGAAAAGTAGTAAAAAGAAAGGGAGTAAATTAACTTGTTTAGGTAACTGTTTGCAGTTTTGTAAATTAGCTTGTTAAATTTGATAGGTAGTAAAGTTTTGGATTTGTTGCTAATCTGCTTTAATAAACATTAGTCAAGTCAAGTTTATTTTTATAGAGCTTTTAACAATAGACATTGTCGCAAAGCAGCTTTACAGAAATGTAAAGACTTTAAACATGAGCTAATTTTATCCCTAATTTATTCCCAATGAAGCCTGTGGCAACGGTGGCAAGGAAAAACTCCCTCAGATGACATGAGGAAGAAACCTCTAAAGGAACCAGACTCAAAAGGGAACCATCCTCATTTGGGTGATAACAGATAATGTGATTATAAATAACTTGCTTCTATAACAGTGTCCTATATAGTCACAAAGTACAACTGTGAAACCAGGAAACTCATTAAAATTCTAACATGAAGTCTGTTTTGTTGAAGTTATCAACTGTTCATTGATGGAAACTTGAGTGCAAAACTGTTCATGACAACTGCAGTCCTAAAGTTAGCAAGTTAACTGTAGTCCTCAGCTATAAAAGCATTACTGTACAGCAGTGCTTGAAACATCGGCGTCGCCAGGGGTATTTTACTGGGGCACGTGCCCCAGTATAGATCTGTAGTGCCCCAGTAAAAAAAATCCAGTGACGAAACGCTCTGAATTTTAAACTTGGGAATAGCTGCAATTTAATTAATTCATAACGTGGGGTAGGCTAACCGATGCGCGAAGAAGACCATCTACAATGCTTTTACATTGGTAGTTTTGGCTGGCCTCGCGCACACTAAGCAATGTGAAAAAAGTGTGCGCGTGACATGAGTAACATCTTGGTTGCTATGGGGACCGCAGACTCCAGCAGCCCTCAGATGCAATGAAATTCAGAGCAGGGGAAACCATCTCTCCGTGTTTTTCAACTGTTTACAGGTTAGTAGACAGTAATTCCACTGTCATTTTTGTAACACACACACACACACACACACACACACACACACACACACACACACACACACACACACACACACACACACACACAGTGGTGCTTTTAGAGGCTTTTGGATTGTGTTTAGAGATGTTCAATGCTGAAAATGCGTGTGCTTACAAAGATATGTTTGGTGATTTAAAAGGTATCAAGTGTGAATACTGTTGGCCATTAAGTACTCTTGGTTGAGTTTAAAAACTCGGCGGTGTTGTATTGTATGTTAATATGTTCTTTTACAATATTACCAACAGTATAAGTATTACATTGCTATTATCACAAATGTTGCAAATATTCATACTGTTATTATTAAATGATTGACCTGGATTCAGTGTCCTCGTAATCATTTTGAGTTTTACAGCTCTAGTGACTAGTTTTAAGCAGGCCGTTTCTAAATATAAATATCAATATATAAATATATATTACATAAAATATAATATATATTACATAAAATGTAATATATATTATATAAAAAATATAAATATAAATATAGTGCAAAATTTTTAGCTCGCGCGCTTCGCGCGCTCGCATACATTTCCTGTGCCCCTTTTGTGCCCCAGTATGGTCTTGGGTCTAGTGACGCCCCTGGCTTGAAAGTTTGTGAACCCTTTAGAATTTTCTATATTTCTGCATAAATATGACCTAAAACAGCATCAGATTTTCACACAAGTCCTAAAAGTAGATAAAGAGAACCCAGTTAAACAAATGAGACAAAAATATTATACTTGGTCATTAATTTATTGAGGAAAATGATCCAATATTACATATATGTGAGTGGCAAAAATAAAAAAAAAAGCCCTTTAGAAAATTCTAAAGGGTTCACAAACTTTCAAGCACCACTGTAAGTGTCCAGAGCATCTTCCAAGTGCAACTTTCGACTGTCCATATGGGGCCGTCCTCCACAGGAGCAATGTGATGAGACCCAGCCAGAAGGATGGATCAAGCAGCTCTAAGGACCAGAAGAGGTCAGCGTCTCGATCTCAGGATCAACATGTAACTCAGAGGGACAGACGGGGGGAGAGAAAACACAGGTTGTTAGGTATGCCCAATGTCACCTGATGAGCAAAAACAGTATACATTTTGCGCTGAGTGTAAGCAGGGACATTAGACAACCAGCAAGACAAATTCTAAGTTTGTCTGAGATGTCAATACTTTTTATCAGTTTAAAATATTTACTTGAGTCTGTTAAAATGTAAAAATATTTTTTGAATTTCACTCAAGCAACGTTCTGCCTCGATGCTTCCACTTTTAATCGGTTTTCCATTTCTGGTTGAGAGTACGCTGTGTGCGTTTTGGCTGCCGCATCTTACTGGAGCTTTTTTTTTCTTTTTTTTCCTTTTTTATTGTATGGTTTGATATTTGTTCTTTGTCTGTATGTGCTTTGTTTGAATGTTTTACTTGCTGGTTGTAGCATAGCTCCACACCCAGTTTTGGGCATCACTTTCCTTCAGGCTTTGGTCTGTCATGGGTGATGCCTGTGCTGCTCACTATGGACTGCAGTGAGCTTGTTGCTCTCTTTAACATCGGGGTTGTCCAGTGCTTGGTGCGGTGTTCTGAGTGATGCTGCCCGGTGCCATTGGAGTGGCTGTGCAGGCGGTGTGAGACATGCCAGCGCTCTGTGCAGCAGTGCTTCTGTGCTTGCTTTGTGGATTCATGGTGTGGTGTTCCAAGCGATGTTGTCCAGTGACATTGCAGTGGCTATGCAGGCAGTGTGAGATATACCTTCGTGCGCCTTTTGGTGGGATTATGGGCAGGTCCACCACTGGAATTACATCCTGACCCTCTTTTGGTGGCCTTTTCTTTTCTTTTTTTTTTAATTGTAAAGTGGCCCTGGGTCTGAGAAAGGTGCTACATACATTGAAATTATTATTATTATTATTATTATTATTATTATTATTATTATTATTATTATTATCATCATCTCATCTCATCTCATTATCTCTAGCTGCTTTATCCTGTTCTACAGGGTCGCGGGCAAGCTGGAGCCTATCCCAGCTGACTACGGGCGAAAGGCAGGGTACACCCTGGACAAGTCGCCAGGTCATCACAGGGCTGGCACATAGACACAGACAACCATTCACACTCACATTCACACCTACGCTCAATTTAGAGTCACCAGTTAACCTAACCTGCATGTCTTTGGACTGTGGGGAAAACCGGAGCACCCAGAGGAAACCCATGCGGACACGGGGAGAACATGCAAACTCCGCACAGAAAGGCCCTCGCCGGCCAAGGAGCTCGAACCCGGACCTTCTTGCTGTGAGGCAACAGCGCTAACCACTACACCACCATGCCGCCCTATTATTATTATTATTATTATTATTATTATTATTATTATTCAGATTTTGGCATAGTACCCATACTTTTACTGAAGTGCACTTTCTTAGTATTTTGTCTTTCCCTGTCAGTTCTGTAAACTTTGACTTTTTGGTTTTAAACTGTATAACTGATGTGAGTTACTGCAAATTTATATATACTGTATGGATTGGTGATGTTTTCACACACAAATTTAGCGAACATTTTGTGAAACTCATTTCATATTAATGATTTGAAAGAAAGTGAAAAAATCCATAATTTAAAACTAAATAAGGCTATCC